>NC_057389.1:49134355-49362197 GCF_019320065.1 Cervus canadensis
ATGTAAAATAGTCACTCAACATGAAAAGATTTTCCTGTGCTATTGAAATCCTATTTTTTAGTAACTGAATTTGAATAGAAAGTGAATATAGCAAAATTTACTGAACTGTTCTTCTATTATTAAATATTGACTATGCTGTGCTCAGTCATGTCCATAGAGTCTCTTTTGTGACCCCCATGAACTGCAGCCCACCAGACTTCTCAGTCCATGGGACCCCCAGACAAGAATATCAGTGTCATTTAAATAGTATTATCAATTATCTCTGGTAAAATTCTGAAAAATTAGATGGACTCAAAGTGAGAGAACTCTAGAGTTCAAAGCTTAATCATGTTACAGTGATGAAAAGAACTGCTGCTGCAAATCTGTCGGTCTCTCATTTACAGTGTTTGCTCCCTTTTATGCACCAATGTTTTTTCTTAATTATATTGGTACTACCAAAAGTTTCTAAAGTGGACCACATGCTTCCATTTTCTTACAGAGATGAGTCAATAAAAGCATCACCTTTTCTTGATGACCTGAAGTGATCAATATGAATATACTTTATATTCTGTAATATATTCTCAGGGATTAGTGAACTATATGGAGTTCCTGGGGTTCCTTTGCTTCAGCAGATGGGAGAAAACTACAAGGCTAAGTGAATTCTTATATTTTTTTGTGTGCATGTGTGTGTGTGCTCTGGTCTCTTCTTCTCTCACTGAATGGTTATGCACTGTGAATTATGGCAGGTGTCAGCATGCTTGCTTCTCTCTGTACTCCACCCAAACACATACACAAACCTCTTAATTTGCTGCTTCTAATCAGCTATGGCCTGGAAAACCAAAGAAATAAATTTTTAGAATTGTGGGTGGATTAATATCAACATGCACTTAGTCCTACGGCTTGAAGGAATTCTACACAGTAGATACATGAACTACAGTTCACTGAATTTGTTTTTAAAGAAACATATAGACATGATCAAACAGCAACCAAATCAGCCTACAAGAAATCCTAGTTTCCAGAGGATAAAATCTTTCCAATCTGATCAAGTACTTTTCCAATCTCATCTTTCAATTTTTACCACTTGCTCATTCCAGCCACACCAATCTCAGTTCATGCATTTAACATTCATCTTTTATTCCTAATAAGTTACTAACTCTGGCTAGAAAGTCCTTCCTTTCCCTTTCTTTTTCTTTTTGCTACAAAAGCAATATTCTGCCTTCAAAATATAGTTTAAGGTTCTCTGAGAAAATGTCTCCTACTAAACTTCTCTTCTGAGGTCCCTGTAATATACTTCACTAACATGTGCTTCTCCCATAGCAACTTGGATAGTATTTTATTGATTATGTCTCTGCCAGGAAAAGGAAAAGAATCTCAATCTCTGGCTACTGGATGATGACAAGTCCTCATTCATAGCAAATCATACATCTGATGTGTAACCATCCATCAGCCTTTCCATTCTTCCATATGTGTTCAGCAGAAAGGCAGCTAAGAACCATTTCATGCTCCTATGAGCATTCTATTTGCCACCACAGCACTCAATGATCTCAGCAACAATCCCGTAACCCTGGCAAAAACATAATCACTCTAATAAAAACACAAAACAAATAGCTACCCTGAGGCATTCAAATATGTTGACAAGACTATTAATCAGTACAGACCAATCCAACCATGGATTAATTCTCCAGTTATGTTATTTAGCACATGCGTCACCCTTTACACCCTCACCTTTGCTAACTCTAACCATTCATGGATACCATGTTCTTGACCTCATCCTTTAAGTAAAAATCTTTCTTGGCCCTTCATCCTCCTTTCACTAAGTGGTGTAGATCTGCTACTCTCATCTTACGATTCCATCTTTTATCACTCCTTATTTTGCAATACTGCGGTTTCGTGTGAATCAGATTTAGTAGCTCCAGCAAACAAAACACACTTGAAATTTTAAACAAATAGATTGCTCCTTAAATATCACAGAGTTTACATAATTTCCCTTGTTTAGAACTCAGGAAAATATTTACTCACAGATATGACATTATACAACATTATAGAGAGGTCAGGTTAGGTCTCCAGCAAGCCCACAAAAATCCATTTTACCTACTATGCATTAAGACTAACTACCAAAGAGCGTAAGTTAGCAGGACTGTAACAAAACTTTAGGTGAAATTGTATATATAGTTCCCATATCAAGTCTAGAATTGAAAACTTGGTCACAGAGCTACTTATTTGTCAGCAAGTGGAGTAGTGAGCCTTCGGTGGGGAAGGGACTCACAGAGATGAACAGTGGGGTAAAGGATAAGACTACCATCTTCCACCTAGGGGCTTTAACAGTTCAGGACCCATACCTAGGGGAAATCCCCAAGTCCTCTCCAGTCCCACTGTCCTTGGCAGTGTTAAGGACATTAAAGACTTCTTCAAGGACTCAATTCCTTTCCCTCACCACCACTCAAACTCTATTAAAAACAAACAATAACCAAAACACCCTACACAACTGTTTCAACTGAAGCTGGCTTCATCATCACTTGAGTGAAATACATGACTAGACTATGCTGAGAGCATTTAATCCACTAAGTACAGACGCCTGGTATCCCTGTTTGAGAAGAAAACACTATGAAAGACAAAGAGACCTAGTGATGATGAAGTCTCTCTTATATGTGCACTCTCTCTACCGCTTGTCTTTCAGTGGAAAGAGGATAAAAGCAGGTGACAACAGAAAACTATGATGACTAGCCTTCTCTGTCTTGGTTTCCTCCTACCCTTCTCTCCAAAATATCACCACTTGTCACTTGAGAAACTCAGCCAGGTAGGAGAGGTCCAAAGCAGCAGTCAGCTGAAAGGGGAGAAGAGGGAAATTCCAGTTATCAGCAGTGGATAAAGATGACATATAGGAACAAGTTTAGCATAGGAATTATGGAGGGTAAGGGAGAGGTGAGTATAAATAATGACTACAAATATAGAGAGACTATTATTTGCAGCAACAGGTGTTATTTTGGGGGGATTCCCTGGTGGCACAGTGGTAAAGAATCCACCTGCTAATGCAGGAAACACAAGAGATGCGGGTTTGATTTGTGGGTTGGGAAGATCCCCTGGAGTAGGAAATGGCAACCCGCTCCCGTATTCTTGCCTGGAAAATCCGACGGACAGAGGAGTCTGGCGGGCTGCAGTCCACGGGGTCGCATGCAGCCCCCAGGTGAAGAGTCAGTCACGACTGAGTTCTGGAGGCTGAGACTAAACCTCTAGAAAACGTCATTCTGAATGACAAAACTTTCATTTTCAGTGAAAGTTAAAAGATGAAGGGTCCCTCAGAGATTAGTCACACAGTTCTTAATTTTTTGTGGGTCACAAACCCATTTGGGACTATGACAACAGTTGTACATCCCCCAAAGAGAAAAACAAAACGCTTCCAGATTCATATACTCTCAGGGGCTTCACAGAGACATGCAAGCTCTTCAACAGGACACTATCCAAACCTGGTTCCTCAATTTTTAGATGGACAAACAGAACCAGAGGGTATAAGTCACTTGCCAAGGGCATATATTAAGCACCAAGAGTTTATGCTGGGATTCAAATTTTTCAGCCTACACTATATAACCTGTCATCAAGTCAGTCTTCTGCACTTCAGCTGGCTGCTGCATTCCAGAACTATGCCCCAGTGCTTGGAGACGCACTTCTTGATGCTCTGATAAAACTGCTGCTGACCACACCCTCCTTCACAGATTAGAGCCTGTGGTCCATCTAATTTGATTCCCACACAATAGCTTACAGAAGCCCTGGGTCTCTACAGTCATCCTGTAAAGGCTGTTTAACAGACTTTAGCCAAAGGAAGCATCATTTTTGTTCTAGTGGTCCAAGTACATTCTAACAATAAGTCTGAATTGTTTCTGAGTATTCTTTGAATTTGAAAACTCAACAAGGGAAGGAAGGTCCTTTTCATTAACACAATTTCTTAGGCTGCTTCGTTCCTTGCAATCTGCCAGTTCAAGTTTCCCCCATCCCAAACTAGACTACCTATCCTCTACTAATTTAATTCATTCTGGTTGCTCCCAAATTTATCCCTCTCTTTTAAACCTTAACCCTCAAGGCTATTTCTAACATTTGCTGAGGAGCACCTTGCTTGCAAAATAATTTCCCTTTTTATTCTCTATTCCCATTAGAGAAGTTTTAACACTTATTGCACACAATTCTATCACTGATACCTATAGAAAGTCCTACATAAATCCACTCCTTTACTCCCTAAATGTACAACTTAGAAATCTTCTTATACCTGCTCATCTTGTCAACATCCTCTTCCATCTCTCTTATTCTAATTACTCTCTTCCTCAGATCACAGTGGACCCTCCAAGATACATGTTTGTCTCTTACTAACATACTTCATAAGGAAGAGATAAACTGACTTATCTTACAACTAACTGGAAAACATAGGGACCTCTTCTTTTATCAGACTTTCACAATGCTGAATCAATTTCCCATTCTGTATCTAATTAATAATAATTTTTTGGAGAAACTCCTTTTTTAAACCTTGCTATTATCAATCTATCCACCCATCCAACCGTCCCCTCACTTGATTATTTCTTTTATTGCCTACTAGGTGCTAGGTGGTGACAAAGCCTTTCCTCCCATGAAGCTCAAGGGCTCCCCTGCCCCTTACATTTCTAACACCTTTCTTTAGTTGTTGTTGTTGTGGGGTTTTTTTTTTTTTTTGGCTTCAGTTTGCTTATATCAAAGTAATATTGTATGTCACTTAATCTGACACCATTCCTCATAGATCTACTGTCTACCACCTAGAACAGCCTCTCCTGCCTAAAGAAATGCTGCACCACATCCACCAAGTTGCTCAGATAAAAAACAAACAAATAAGAAAAACAGAATTACAGTGCTGAAAACATCTAGGAACCATCCAGTTGAATCTTTCATTCTCCAGATAAGGAAAGTGAGAACCAGAGAGGTAAGCTGGCTTGCCAGAAAGTATCAGTGCTGTAACAAGGTACCAGTACCAGTGCTGTATCTTTAACTCAAGCCCTGTTTTATTTCACTATGTCACTTTACTGTGATCTAGTTTTTCCTTTTTCTCCTTCTCTACGTCTTAGTATCTTTTTTTTTTTTTTAAACTAAAGAGTGTACCTCCAGGCACACAGTCATTTAAACAAACACACACAAAAGTTTACCCAAAGAGGACATACGAATCACAGCACAACAAATTTTAAAGAGAAAGAGCCTTAGTGATAACCTAGACCAGGAATTATAAAAAATGAGATTTAAAAATTAGAAACACAGATTTTTCTACCTATATGGCTACATAACATGTACCCTCCACATCTCACCTTTTCCCTCCCCCAGAAAATCATGGATTTATAGTTATTATTTTATTCTTCATTTGTGCAGTTGTTGTTTTGTTGTTTAGTCACTAAGTCCTGCCGGACTCTTTGCGACCCCATGGACTGTAGCCTGCAATGCTCCTCTGTCCATGGGATTTCCCAGGCAAGAAAGAATACTGGAATGGGTTGCCATTTCCTTCTCCAAGGGATCTTCCTGACCAAGGGATCAAACCTGTGTTTCCTGCGTTGGCAGGCGTGTTCTTTACCGCTCAGCCTGCAGAGTATGAGAAGGGGGATTAAGAACCTGTGACCTAATCTAACTAATTTATTTGTCTGATGAGAAATCTCCAGTCCAGAGAAAGGAAGGTATTTGCACAAAGTAAGAAAACCAGCCAATTTAAGAGAAGTTTTAAGACAAAGGTCTGTTTTCCACATTTGCGTGTTTTACACTGCTGATATAGGTTCAAAAAACAAAGTCTTCAGGACAGAGCTTTCCAGCACACAGGAAATACAGCAACCTTCCTAACTGCCCAGGTACCCTTGCTTGGCTTGGTTGTCTGGAAAGAAATATGGTAGACACCTCTGATAAGTCACCTTGTTATACAAAAATGCAGAAAAGAGATGCTTTCAGGCGTGTTACTAAGGAAAGACTCCTTAAAAGGGAGTTGAGATTCTGACTTTTTAGCTCGGAGGGGCATCAAACGCACCCAACACCCTCATTTTACAGATATGTAAGCCGTGCCACAGAGAGGGTAACTGACATGGGCAAGGTCAGAGTGCGTCGGTGGACGAGGTAACACTAGAACTCCGGGCTCCCTATCCCCTGGTGGGCCGCCTCTCAAAGATGTATTCACCGCGTCCTGCTCAGATAATCCCCTCAGTAGCTGACTACAGGCTTTAATTCACAGGTTAAAACACTGACTTATTAAAATCGTGGAATTTGTGACGCCCAGAGTACGACGAGGTCCCAGAAGTTAGCCAGGCCAAAACTCCCATTTTGTTCAGGAAATCGAGACTCAGAGAGAGTGCTAATGCTGGGATCTTGGGCAAAGTTTTTGGCAAGGTGGCAAACGCCGCCACCAGGGCCTCGAAGACCAACCACCACAAACCCAATACACCACAAACCCAATCCCGGCTTTTCGAGGAGCTCTAGGCCCGAAAGGGGCCGGAGACCGAGAGCCCAACCGGTCGAGGGCCCTAGAGCCCGATTCAGTCGCCTCCAGCCGCTGTACGCACCCCGGGCTCTGTAGCTTGCCGCCCGCCCCATGCCCACCCGGCCGTCGCCTCACCTATGCCAGCCCTCCGTTTGTTGTACTGGTGAAGGGGGAGGGAGAAACGCGACAAACACTTCCCGCGGACCCCACCGCCGGGACACTTCCGCTTCCGCCGCCCCTCGGGCACTTCCGGAATGTTGGCATCCGGGGCTTGGCCCATTCCCTGTGGCCATGTTGGGTGAGGCGCGGGCATCCAGACCTGGTAGCCATGTTAAGCGTGGCTTTTGAGTAAACTCGCGGCGAGTCCTTCAATCACGTGACAGCGTTACCACGCCCAAAGTGTGCGGCGTCTGCTGCTGGATAAATAGTTCAGATTCTGCGGTTTGCTTCTGGGTGGCTTTGGTGCACCTTTCGGGGTTTCGCTTTTCTCGGTTGCAAAGTAGCTAAGTTCTGGTAGAGATTTTTTTCCAAAACTTACTCACCTGAAAACAGAAAAACTTTTTTTGGTGAGGGTGAGGTGGGGTAAAGACATCAATGTTCAGTCAGCTTTTCTCTACATTTGGGACATTGTGTATGTACGTTTTTTACAGTATTTTATAGTTTCCAAAGGATTTCCTCATCGTCTAATTAAACACTCGCCACGACCGTGACATATTGGTAGAAGTTAATTTGACCCGGTTTTTTCCTTACAAAAATTATCTTCAGAGAGGGTGTGGACTGAAAAACAACAACAACAACAACCCACAGCCTAGAAGTAGGGAATTACCTTTTATTCAGCGCACTGGCTGAGGAGTTAAGCTGTGGAGATGGCCTCTCAGATTATCTGCGAATGACGGTTCTGAAGAGGTAAGGCGTGCAGATGTGTAGGAGAGTTTGCAAAAGAAAAAAAGCAGGTAGTTGAACGTGAAAATATTACTGCTGATTAAAGAAACAAAATGTCAAATTAATGAACATAGCTCTTTTTTATGTATGAGGTAATATGAGAATCTGGGCTTAATGAAATCATTCTCTTGATATGTACCTTAAATTTCTGGGGTCTATAATCCTGCTTTTCTCCGAATTGAATCCCATTAGGAGGCACCTTCAGGCACAGCTGCAGTGACTGATGGCTCCATGACCACAGCATTCTTTAACTGAAATGACACGAACCGTTGTATGTCTACAGAGATAATTGCCCAGTGTCACACAGCTAGACTGAAACCCAGATTTTATATACTCTCCAAATCCCTGCCCCTAAATATGGGTGACCCTTGAACAACTCTGGGGTTAGGGGTAAAAAATTCGAGTATAAGTTTACAGCAGGCCCTCCCTACTGCAGTCCACATCTGCGGGTTCAAACAACCACAGAGTACTCAATCTGTGACCTTGAGATGTAAACTCTAAACTTCGGGTTTGTTAGGAAAAAAGGGATGTCGTTATGGTAAGTACATGCAAAACCACCACAAAATTTAGTGGCTAACCATAATTTGTTGGGATTCTGTGAGTTGACTGGGCTCAGTTGGGCAGTTTTAAATTGGGGTTACATGCATTTGATGTTAGATGTCAGCTGACACTTTTAACTGCAAATTCAAATGGAAGTTCTCTTGTGGACAATTTAGTCTGCAAGCCCTCTAGGGCCTCAGCTAGAAATATCCATCAGAGTACCTACACATGATCTATCCTTCTGGTTTGGATTTCTCACAACAGAATGCTGGGTTATGATAGGGAGCACTCAGAAATAGAGTAGAAAGTGAGCTGTCCCAAGCAGTACAGAAGGAAACTCAAGGACCGGACTTCAAATGATTCAGCCTTGGGAGTCCCAGAAGTCACTTCTGTCATATTCTGTTGGTCAAGGAAGCCACCCAGATTCAAAATGAGAAGGGTAAGATTCCACCTGTTAATTGAATGAGTAGCAAAAAATTGGGGGCCCATCTTTAATTTACTACAGTACCTCCTTTGTGTGTTTGTTTTTTGGTGGGGGGAAGTATATAGATTTTATTAGCACAGGCTTCAAAAAGGAAGGCTGGTAGCCCCACCAGTACAGTCTTGAGGGTGTACCTGAGTGATTCTTTGCATGATTTATTTTTAATTGTAAAACGTACATAGCTTCCCTGGTGGCTCAGTGGTAAAGAATGCACTAGCCAATGTGGGAGACACAGGTTCCATCCCTATATTGGGAGGATCCCTTGGGGAAGGAAATGGCAACCCACTTTAATATATTTGCCTGGTAAATCCCATGGACAGAGGAACCTGGTGGGCTCCATTCAGTCCACGGGGTCCCCAGAGTCAGACACGACTCAGGGACTAGATCACCACCACCAAAATATATGTAAAAAAATTTAGTATTTTAACCAATTTTGAGTGTACAGTGGCATTAATTCATTGGCATTAAGACTATTTATGTTGTTATGTGACTAGATCACCATCCACCACCAGGTTTTTTTCATCTTCCCTAACTGAAACTCCATATGCCCTAAACAATTCCCACCTGCCGCAGCCCAGCCCCTGACAGCCACCATTCTTTTCTCTTGCTGTGCACATATGAGTAGACTCATACAATATGTCCTTTTTGTTTGTTTTTTTTCACTTAGTATAATGTTTTCAAGGTTCATCTCTGCTGCAGCATGTGTCAGACTTTTCTTCCTTTTTAAGACTGAGTTATATTACATTGTATGCATATATCATATTTTGCTTGTAAGTGGGTTGCTTCCCACTTACCACATGTCTGTTGTAAATAGACATTGTTAATAATTCTTCAGTGAATATTAGTGTGCAGATATCTTTTCTAGATCCAACTTTCCATTCTTTTGGATATATATCCCAAAGTGGAATGGTTTGATCACATGGAAATTCTATTTTTAATTTTTCCATAGTAATTACCCCATTTTACATTCTCAGCAACAGTGCACAAGGGTTCCAATTTCTCAACAGCCTTTCTCTCATTTTTTTTTTTTTTGTGAGATAATGTTTGTAATCCACTTAGAAGAGTGCCTAGCACATAGCAAATATTCTGAAAAGGTTAGCTGTTACTATTTGATTGTTCAGAGACTTTTTTTTTTTTCCTTTTTCTCAGTAGTGTTTGAAGTTTCAAGGACTGAATTCTTACCATGAGGTTTTTCTGAAGTTCACTTTCAAAGTATCTTAAAATTTCCCAAGTTACATAAGGAAATGCTGTGAAAGGATGTTGTAAGTAGGTATATGCTTAGAGAATTGCACTATCAAAACCAAACACAAGTTGGTAGATTAGGCGTGTGCACGTGTGTGCGCACACACAAAAGGAAAAAAGAAAAAGTTTCATGGGTAGCTTTTATAAACATGAGACCTAAGTGAGCATAAACAAGGCCATTGTTTTTCATTTTTAATTTGGACCATACTGTTCAAGATCAAGGTTATGTCTTAAGAAAATGAAAAGATCTAGAAACTTTAGGAACTCAAAAAAATTTCTTTTAAGTAATCAGCCTTACTGTGTTTTCCTTGTCAACTGCATTAAGTGCTGATCATTTAGCCAGCTCTCTAGAGATGTGAGAGTAAAGTTATTTTTTAGAAAAAGAGATGTTTGAAATGCGAAGAACTATTTACCATGAGTCAGCATTTACTAAAAGACTGTGTGGGACCTGGGAATATGTTAGACTGTTAGGGCTGCAGACATGAGTAGGAAGCAGTTTCTGCTCCTAAGCAATCTACCTCATCTACAAAGAACACTGAAGTGAAGTGTGGGAAACCCTGGCCCATTGGAATGTCAGGATACCCAAGCAGTACAGAGGACAGTGTCCAGGCTCTGTGCAGCTGTGCTTGAAATAATAGTAACACCCAGTTCAGCTCACTTTTCCTTCCCCCATGAGCTTGTGTCACTACTTCTTAATTATGTCTCTCTGTCTCATCATCCTATCTCTTGTGTCTCACTTGCAAATTCTTAATATTTTGTTTTTTCATTGTGTTAATCACAGTGTCTTTCTACCAGTCATTTAAAATACATCATTATGTTTAATCCCTATGAACTCTGTGAGGTGAGTATTGCTTACCCCATCTTATAGGTAATGTAATTCAGGTTCAGAGAGGTTAAGTATTTTGCTAAAGTTCACACAGCTAGCAAATAAAATCACTTTTTGAAATTTTAGCTATCTTACTTCAAAACTCATATTCCTCCTGTGCACTCTTGTAATTTTTCCTCCAAATAACAATCTGATTAATCTTCTTTAAGCACACAAGGAATGTGTCAATGACTCATTTTTTCTTAAACTTTAAACCTTAAAGCATACATTTATTTCTTGTTGATCAGAGTTCCAAGGCCTGATATGCCTTGGTTTCAGTCTACCATTTCAATCTCCTTTTGCTGCATATAGGGCACACAGGACTCAGTTTCCCCTCACATACTCTGACTCTCCTGACCTTGACTAAATGAGCAAGTTCCCCCTCCGCCCCCGATTAGTAGAAGGTGAATTAACCTCATTCAGCTGTCACAAGGAAAGAAATGAAAAGTGCTGATGAACTGGGCCCACCCAAATGAGCCTAATACTGGGATGGAAACTGATGGTCCTTAAATTCCAAAAGTAACAGGTAGAAAGCAGGTGTAGTTTTCAAACACTGGTTGTATTTTGAATCTGACATGGTTCATTAATTCATTCAACAAATATTTTCTGAATGCTTGCTCTGGGGGGAGGCATTGGACTAGTTGCAAAGAAACAAATACAGTAAGTGGATATATTTCTACCTGCAGTTTGGTCAAGGGAGACAGGCAAACATCCAGGTGAACCAGTTTCTCAAACATGAACAGATGGGGGGGGGGGTGGGTATACAGTTAAGCTTAGTTGGATGAAGGAATTAATGAAAGGATAAATGTACTCAATTTTTGCTTTTGAGTACTTCAGTTATAACAAAATTCTTTCCAAATGTTACAACTCTTATTCAGTTAAACATAAAGGTGGCAAATGACAACTTCTCAAAGCGCCAATAATACACACTTAATAAAATTTTTATTCTCTTAAAATTCTAAATTTAAATCAATAATTAAAGATTTCAAATTAGAATCACACAATTCATCCATCATATTCTTTACTATGTTATATTTTCCTAAAGTATCTATATTTTAAATTATAATTATTTGTAGACTATTTCTTAACCCAAACTAAAATATAGATGTGATTTATTCATTTCTATGCTTGCATTTAATTTTTTTGGTTATAAGATAATTACTCAAAAATTCAGTTCCCCATATTAGCAGATTGTAGTTGCATATTGATGGGGAATAGCTAAGCCCCATGATTTCCCTTCTTCCCACCCAACCCTTTTCCTTTTGGCTCTCAAGCTGTGAGGATACATGACTAGGGTGGTAACAGCATTAAGTCATCATGTAGATAGAATCTGTATGGGAGATGACAAAACCAGCATTTCATGCAATTCATAGACTAGCAGAGATCAGAGGTGGACAGTAAGACTCCTTGTGTTGCTTCAGTCTGGGGATACTGCTGATCTTGAATTAAGACGCTGGGTCCTGCTAATTGCATGAACCCACCCAATTCTTGTTTGACCTAGGCTAAGTTTCAGTTAGATTTCATCACTTTTAACAAAGATATTCCTGATAATATTTACTATGCTGTGTTAGCCATTAACTGCCTCTATTATCCTAAACCTTCAGAAAACGTGTTACTCTGAATAGCCTTGAAAATGTTTGAGGAATGAAGCACCAAAGTGCTGTGCCAAAGTGGTGGATAATGTTAAAAGGTGAAATGAGGGGCTGATGGAGAACTCTGCAAAATTAGGGATATGGAGCAAGAAGTAACCGCGAGAACAGAAATGCCCTGGGGTCCTCTGAAGTTGAGGGGCTACCAGACTGCCCATGGTTTGTGGGCCAGCACATCAAATGATTTTGTATGGGTATGAAAGTGTATTTTCCAGAAGGCTTAGCTCTCTGGGTGATATTTCCTTGCCTTCTACTGAGATAGTAAAGTGTTTCAGCTCCTGGCAGTACCATAACTTATTATGATACAGATAGTTAAGTGTGTAGCAGGGGACTGAACTCTGGGCAAGCCTGAGGACAACCTCAGATTCAGAGGAGAGAAAAATGGAATCCCAAAGGGTAGTATTAATGTGTGGTTTAGTTACTTCTTTAATTTTCCTGGCAACAGTGCCTTAATGTTCCTTTGGGGAACAGTTCTTTATCCTCGTCTAGTCCATTCAGGAGGTCTGCTTCACCTCTGGCTCCTGCAGTGCCTTGTAATTTATTCTATTTCAATAAAATTTAAAGCACACTTGTAGCCCTAAAGACTGATTCAGCAATCTTATCCCAACTAGTGTATAAGCTTCAAATCTTTTACTAGAAGTTTTAAGAAAGGTAAGTTCTCTTCTACAGAAATTGTAACTCTGGAGCTGCCAGGGTTTACCTCTGGAATGGGTGAAGTGGTCAAAGCCTAAGAATGAAGACAATGTCAGGGAAAACATGGATGGATCAAAAAAAGGAGACCAGAAAAAAACCTGGCAACAATTTGTGAGACTGGGTGGAGTCATGCCTGAATTCAGAGATCCCTCTGGATTTTTTTTTTTAATTTTATTTATTTATTTATTTTATTAGTTGGAGGCTAATTACTTCACAACCTTTCAGTGGGTTTTGTCATACAGTGATATGAATCAGCCATAGATTTACACGTATTCCCCATCCCGATCCCCCCTCCCACCTCCCTCTCCACCCCATCCCTCTGGGTCTTCCCAGTGCACCAGGCCCTCTGGATTTTTAAGGTACAAGTGCCATGGAAATCCTCCCCACCTCTACTTTGCTCCCACCTTCCCCAACCCCAGTTTTTTTTTTTTTTTAAATTCAGTATCTGAGATGAGTTTTCTTTTCGGTGTTATTCTTCCAAAGACGTTCAATATACTACATGTTTTCTCCCCACTAGAGGGTGTAGCTCACTCACTGCATAAGGAGCAAAACTTTAGATGCTTCAGTCAGATCCGTTGGGATGGTGCAGAGTCCCAGCCACAGAGCTGACATCATGATGGTGTCTTAGAAGACCTGAGAGAACGGTCATGTTGCCAAGTCCAAGCTCATATTGCTCACTGCATGACAGAAAATAAATCAAGAGATGATGTGTTTGGACAAGGAAAGACCACTTTATTTGGAAAGCCAGCAAATCATGAAGATGGTGGAGCTAGTGTATCCAGAGTTAAAATTCAGGCTTCTTTTATATTAAAAGGGGAGGGAGTGTGATCAGTTGTTGCAAACTTCTCAGTGCCAGAATCATTTGTGCTTCTACCTGTCATGACACTCCTGTAAACTTGTAACAAGCCAAATGTTACTCTCTGTTCTGCAAATTTTTATTTCTATATGAATGAAAAATGTCTACCTTTAAAGGTCTAACCTGAGCGGCAGAGCCTTGAGAGTGGGCTTATCACATGTTTCGGGTTTTTTCTTCTCTGTTACAGATAGATGATCAAGGCAAGGAAATGGAAGAGGACCCAGGTGCCACATGGAGACTTCATCTCAAGAACAATGAGGCTTCCTTTGTCTTAAAAAGGTAAGGGCCAGAATGACAAATGGATTTTGTCTTCCATGCCAAATCTGATGTACACAACATGCTTTGATTGCTGTGTTGAGAAAGATTTTGCAACCATGCCAGCTCAGTGGAGTGTGCTCTCATTGATTACTGATACCTGGTGTGGGCATGGAAAGAAGCAGCAGGGTTGGATGCAGTAGATACTTTGCCTCTATGGGTGAGATGTTTCTCAGTAGGAGTAGCATTGGCATTTTGGGTTTTTTGTTTGTTCGTTGTTAAAGCAGATGTTTTTAGAATTTTAAAATTCTATTTATTTATTTATGGCCATGCTGGGTCTTCACCACTTTCACCAGTTGTGGCAAGTCGGGGCTGCTCTCTAGTCGCGGTACACAGGCTTCTCTTGCAGTGGCTTCTCTTGTTGTGGAATATGGGCTCTAGGGCGCGCTGGTTCAGTAGTTGTGATGCATGGGCTCTACTGCCCCACAGAATGTGGAATCCTCCTGGAGCAGGGATTAAACCCATGTACTCTGCATTGGCAAGTGGATTCTTAACCACTGGACCATCAGGGAAGTCAGCTATTGGCATTTTGGATGGGTTACTTCTTTATTGTGTCGTGCATTGAAGGGTATTTATCTACTGAATGCTGTTAGTACCACTCCAGTCACTGTGACAAACAAAAATCAAATCCCAACATGTTTTTAAACGCCTCTTGTGAGAGCAGTCACTTGAAAATCATTATGTTTGGCTAAGAGTAACTTGACTTAGACTTTCTTGAAGATTGGTTTAGAGCTTCTTATGTTTTTGAAGACTAACAGGAAAAAAAAATATGATGATTTTTCTTGTAAAACCTGAGAACAGACTTTCCACCAGTAGTGAATAAGAATCGAAAATGGAAATGGGAATGAAGAGTGTCCAATAAAGCGAAGAAGATGCTTATAAGGACAGGGAGTCAGGTATCAGCTGACAGCAGGTGATTAATATGGTTGAGGAAAGGATAGAGGGAGCTTCGGCTTTTGGGGAAGGGGTATCCTATTAAACATCAGGGTCATTGGGGTACTTTCATCCCACCTTAGGTTCCATTGTCTCTAGGTGTCCTGTTAGGTCAGAGTGTTGTATTTATATGACAGTTATCAGGGAGCTGCCCCCTACTCTATACCTCTGAATCCACTGAATAATATCAGCCTCCTTAAAGTATTTTTGGAACAAGTTAGCATATAAGCCAATGAGTGAATAAATAGATGAATAAAATATTCCATACCCCTTAATTTAAGAGTTCAAGTAGTACCTATTTCATGTTCCTTATGCTCCTGAAGAGAAAAGCAAGAAAGAGGGTTTGAACGACAGGCATGGTATTGTTGCCACTTTCAAGTTTTGCATTTGCCCAAGACCACACATGAGGAGCACCTTAGTTGGACAGGTTGGATATATTATTCATCTCTGTGAGAGAGAACACAATGGAGGCCATAAGGTACATCAGTAAAAGGATATTAGGAAGGATTTATTGTCCAGATTTGGGATTATTAGGTTGATTTGGGGAAATTTTAATGGCTTTGCCCTGGATTGGATACCCTCAGGAAGTGAGAATTCTATGATTGGCATCTTAAAAAGTCTTATTTAGGAGGAGGAAAGAATAGGCTAAAGTTGTAATTGGTAAAGAAGCAACAGTCACTCATATTAACCTGAAATAGGGGATCTTTGGTAGTTTGCATGATGTTTGTTTTGCCTGAGTTCAGGCTTAATTATAGAGTAGTACTGTCTTCGTCTTGATTCATCACGGTTGCAGACCAGCTTTGTTGGATGTTAATATTCTGCAAAGTTGTTTGCTAAACAGGAGAACATCAAGGTCACTTGTTTTTCATTTTTCATTTGAACCAAAGAGTGCTATGGCAATGCCAAGGTTAGCTCCCAGATGTCATGGGTTGTTTTTCTCTTTTCACATTGTATTATATTTTTATAATCTTGTTTTCTTGCTCCCTCCCTGGATTGTAAACTGCACAAAGAACAAACTTATTTTGATTACCAGTAAGGACCCAGAACGTAGCCAAGTCTCTCAGTTCTTAAGTTCTTAAAGAACATTTACTGAATAAGTGAATTGTCCAGTTAGCTTATCAGACTGAGTTACTCAAAGGCAGAGGTCACTTCCTACTCAGTTCTGTACTTCTAGAAACAAACACAATTCTGGTGTGTCTCATTAAATATATCTTGAGTTAAAGAGGAACTTTCCATCGCATAAGATTTATTGATTTTTTTAATAAGAAAATGTAATGAATTATGCTTTTTGGAGGAAAGATGATGGTTGATTCAAATGGGTTCACTTATGATGAACAAAGGAAAGTCACTTCACAGTCAAGATTTTTTGAACTTCTAACATTTTCCAAGATGTTGAACTGAAAGAGTGAGTTCCAAAGCTCTAAGAGAAATTGATATAAGTATTTAGTGACAATTCATATGAAATACAACCTTTATTTCTCCTCCTCTAGTTGTACTGTTTTAGGGATTTTAAGCGAAGACAAGTCTTGATGTGTAAACTCTTAGCTTACAAATAACCCACAGCTACAGAGATTCACCGCTCCTCTCAACACTCCCTTCACTCTGGAAACCGCTGTGCTTGGTAATCACGGTGAATTATTAGAGCTTTTAACAGGTGTATAAATTTGTATTTTAAGTAGGGGGAGGGAAAAACAGTGACTCCCTGAAGAACCATGGGAAAATCTTTTCAGTATTCTGAACCAGAATTACTTATTTGTAAAATGACCATAATTATGGGTACCTACCAAGAAAGGCTCTTTGAGGCTCCTTGTGAAAGGGCTCTATGAACTACAAACAGGGAGGATTCTTATTTTGGGGGGCAAAGCATAATTATCAAGAAAAAGATAAATACAGTAGTGCAGAAAACACAAGTGAAAATATTTGTCATCTTCAGCAGAAATGTAGTAACAGCAGCAAGCCAGTTACTACATTTTGCGATAAATTTTAGTCAATGGACTTTTGTTATTGCATTTTTCATGAAAAAGTGGTCCATTTAAAAAAAGTAACAGTAGCCACATAGGAAACAAAAAAACATTGTTCATCTTATGTAAATCCTTCCAATTTGACTTGAGGAAAGGAATTAACTTTGGAGTCTTTTCTTATTATGTATAAAAAGGGAATAATCTCATCCTTGCCTCCCATCCAGTATTGATATGGCTTTCATAGGTGCCCTGTTTAGGGAAATACTTTCTAAACTATAGCAGGCCTTTAGTTATATATCTGTATTACATATAGTAATAGTCTGAGAATAATGGTATCTTATTCTTCCCCACTTTTTCCCTACACCTAGCACAGTGTCTGGAACTTACTAAGCATTTATTAAAGATTCGTGAAACAGATAAGTGTGAAAGATTGTTTTTAAATATTCTAAAACTCTGGTCAAATAAAAGATTCTAATCAAAGTAATTCAAAGTTAAGCTTGAGGGCTCTGTATGTTAGATTCCTGGAATTGTTTCTTAGCTTCTCCCCTCACAAGCTGTGATATTTTGAATTTGTCCCTAAGTTCTCCAAGCAAAAAGTCACATATTGCATGATTCTGTTTTTACTGATAGTCTAGAATAGGTAAATACATAAAGGTAGAAAGTAAAGTAGTGATTGCCAGATACTGAAGGGAATGGTAAAATGGATATAGGTTTATATTTGATTAAAACTATTCTGACCTTTAGATAGCTGTGATGGTTTCATAACTCTGTGACTATACTAAAGACTGGGTTGTATACTTTAACAAAGTAAATTTAATATTCACCCTGCTTTTAAACTAAAACCCTAAGGGTAAACTCTTAGCACTGAGAAGTTATTTTTCAATTCCCTGAAACCTTGACATCCTAGGAAAGTGGGTAGATAGTAAATTTGAAGAAAAGATGGAAGTGAAGAGCTAGTAATAAATTTGAGAGACAAGATAGCAATCATCTATACCGTTTCTCTTCCTCTAAGGAGTCTCAGTGTGTTCCATAGAATTATTGTGACCAATACCGTAGAGGCCCGTAAGATGAGGTTTGAGATTGTCTGAAAGATATTATTGTACTAGCTGAAGATGACTGTGATATAGTTTTTATGGTCTGAGTGAAGAAAAGAGTTGGGAAATGTAGAAGGAGAACGAGGGGTTGGTATGAAAGCATGTTGATGGTAAGATGACTATTTTGGTCTGTCCAAGGCTGTCCTGTTTTAGCACTCAAAGTTTTCCATCCCAGAAAAACCATCTGTCTCAGGCAAACTGGGATGGTTGGTCCTCTAGTTAGAAGCAACATAACAAGAACACTAATGGCCTACTGTATGACAGGCATTATACTAGGCTCCCTTTATGCATTATGCCTTTTAATTCTCATGAACAACATCTCAGGTAATTACTGAGGTTAATTATCTGTCCTAGATCATAGTTTAAATAGAAGAGGTGAAATTCCAATTCAAGTCTATAAGGATCAGTCTACACTCTTAACCGTATGCTCAAGTCTGAGAGATTGATACAAGTGATAAAACTTAAAAAAAACATAACCTGTAAAGGGTTAAGTTTAAAAATGCTTTTTACACCCATTATGTTCATTCTCCTCAAGAACTCATTTGTTCAATAAGTATATATTTACAGTGCATATGTGGTGCTAGACACTGTGCCAAGTACTATGAATAAATAAAAAACCTGCCTTCTGACTTCATGGAGCTTAAACTTAGGAAATAAATAGAAAATCTGGGTGTTACAAGAATTATAGACAGAAGCATATTAATATGGAAAATGTCAGAGATAAATCTGTGTTAGGTAGGATGGTCAGGGAAGGCATCTGTAAAAAAGAAATACTTGGGCTGAAACTTAAATGATGAGGGAGAACTAGCTCTATGAAAATCAAGGGGAAAAAATTCTTATAGGAGAGGATAGTTTGTCCTAGGGTCTTGAAGCAGGAAAGAGCTTTGTACCTTTGAAAATATCAGGAAAGAAGGGTCACTGTGGTCAAAGGATATTTAGCAAGTGAAGCAGTAAATATCATAAATACAATCTCAGATTTTAAACAAGAGCTCAAGGTTTGGAGTACTTATGAGATTTCTCAGTATCACTTAACCACAAGGGCAGGATTCAATCCAAAGTCCTCAGACTTGTTGATTTGTTATCTTGAAAAGAGTGATTTGTCTTACAACTATGGTTTTCAAACATTTTAGGAACAAAACCTTTTCCCCATAAAATTATATTGAAACCTAATGTTCAATGCTGATAAAGGGAGGATTCTTTGCGAGAGTTGGAGGTGGGACTCAAAATCTCAGTTAATCCCAGTTACCCCACACCCCTTGGGTTCAATAAGTACAACAGAAATTCCAATGACATTGTTTTTAGTTTAGACAATCACATCTTAAGGAGTTCACACACATTTTCCAAAATATGTAGAAGTGTTATCAGTCAGCTACACAATAGATTTTCAAGAGGGTTCTGTTTGGGGGTTGGTGTTTTCACTTACATTTTAGCAAAGCAGTATACGCAGGAGTTAGAATATGTAACATTATTAGAGGCACATATTGGGCTGACTCTTATGGAGCATGTGTGTTTCTGTTGTACAGTCTTCTTTTGATAATAACTGCACGAAATGTCCTAAAACAAAACTCATAGGTCAAACTCTCTACCCGACAAGTTCTCTTAATGGCTTCTACTATAAGTACTTGGATGTCTAACTTTGTACACAGAGGAGATAATAATAAAATATGTCTTCTTTTAAAATTCAAACATGAAAACTTTCTTATCTTAAATTCAGCAGTCAGAGTCTTTGCAGTTTTCACTCTGAAAGGCAGCTGAGGCTATGCAGCCCTGGTCTTTGACTGTCTTATATCTGTAACTTCTTGGAGAAGTAGATTATTCTGAGAAGTAGCAATAATGACTGTACCCACTGGGAATAACTGACTACAACCACTGTCCAGGTGACTCAGGAGTTATTTTAGTTCATCCAAACCCACCTTCCATTAACTCTTGTGCCTAGATTGGGACACCCTGAGTGACACTCTGGCACTGGCTATAGTTGAGTCTTTTGGAGATTTGGAAGCTGGAATAGTGAGGGAAGAAGTTATCAGTTTCAAATTTTACCAATATTTCCCCCATTTTAATTTCTTCAATATTACCAGAGTTGGAGTAAGCTAGTCTTAGAGGAACTTGAGTGACAGAACAATTTGTCTGCAGGCAACAGGGAGACTTGTAAAGTTCATGAGAATTTTGTAATGGGCAAATTAGGAATGAGCTGCCCCAATTCCCTATTCCATAGGTTCAGATCACAGTCTATCCATATATCCAGTTTTTCCGGCTACTGCCCTGTGTACAAAACTTCAGTCACTCCCATTACTTACAGTAATGGTTCCCAAGTTTCAGCCACTTGGTTCATGACTCCTTCCAAATTCAGGTGCCGTTTTTTTTAAGTTTCCTTGAATTGGCTGCCTTTTTAAACTTGACTATTCACCTTAGATCTGTCCTAAGTATGAATATCCGTGCTGTCTTGAATTTGAAGTTGTTATTATATTCTTTCTAACACATTAAAGAAGCTTTAATTATTGTAATACAAGATATTCATTAGATATTCACTAAAATCATCATTAGTACTCAAATCACTGTGGGAAACACTGTTTAGGTCTCTTAGCTCTTCTTTTAATGATTAAGCCCATATACTGTGTTTGGGAAAAATTTACCAAAGAATTGATTCTTATAGTGGGTTCCTGAAGAATGAAAGGGATTTCTAAAGTTGGATATAAGTATAGAAAGAAGTATAATTTAATTAGAGGGAATTATAATACAAAGACACACTGGAATAGCAAGGACCCCAAAATAGTTAAAGTTAGCTAGAATCTAAAGTAAGAGAAAGGAAGTTCTCCTTTTAGGGAGAAAGAGGCTAGGATAAGGAGGATATGCAAAAAGTACCCTAAGGGTAGTAGGAGCCTTTCTTTAAGGAGGGTGGCATCTTAATCAGATTTGCATTTTAGAAGGCCCATTCTTATGGTTGTGGAGATTAGTGCACGGATTGGCAAACTTTTCCTATTAAGCTCGAGGTGGTAAGTTATTTCCCTATTAAAAGCCATACTACATCTTCCTTGCTCAGCTTTGTTGTTGAAAGCAGCTAGAGACAAGATGTAAACAAATGAGTATGGCTGTGTTCCAATAAAACTCTGTTTTCCAAAACCCTTGTATCAAACTAAGTGCAAGGAGATCATTAGATGTCTCTTGCAATAATGTGGGCAAAAAGTGAGAAGGGCTGGAATAAAAGCATCAGCAATGACTTTAGAAGGAAAAAGTGAAAGTCACTCAGTCATGTCTGACTCTTTGCAACCTATATACAGTCCATGGAACTTTGCACTCTATACAGTCCATAGAATTCTCCAGACCACAGTACTGGAGTGGGTAGCCTTTCCCTTCTCCAGGGGATCTTTGCAACCCAGGGATCGAATCCAGGTCTCCCACATTACAGGCAGATTCTTCATCAGCTGAGCCACAAGGGAAGCCCAAGAATAGTGGAGTTGGGTAGCCTATCCCTTCTCCAGAGGATCTTCCCGACCCAGGAGTCGAACTGCGGTCTCCTGCATTGCAGGCAGATTCTTTACTGAGCTGTCAGGGAAGCACTTAGAAGGAAGAAAGATATTTAAAAAATTACAATGAGGAGCTTTAATATCTAGTGGTTGATAAAAAGGTGAAGAAGCAGTAAGAGACAGGGATGAGTCCTGGTTTTCCTCAGCATTTATTTTGACAGAGATGTTTCGCTTGAACCAGTGATCTGCCATTCTATAGATAAACAATGGTCAAATGTTAGCAGTTTCATATGGGTTAATATGGTTCAATCTAATAGAAATGCTACAAGCTTAAGATTGTAAAAATCATTCTTTTGCAGGAAGTAGCAAACTTACCTTCTCTCCGATGTTACCAAAAATATCTGAAACAAAAATATTCAGAAAATGAATCAAGAAATGTAGTGCTGAGATGTAAACAGCTAATTCACCCATTAAGTAATCCCAAGTAAATTCATAACCATGAAACTCACAGAAAAATATGTGGCTTCTTCACGCAAGGTTTGTCTGGTCAGGCCTGATTCCTGAACACTGCTCCCTTTCCTCATGCCTGACACAGTGCACCACCATGCCTAGCTTTAATGCTGGCCTTAAGCAGGAGAGATTTAAATCCTGGGACTCAGCATATCCTCCAATACCGGGCAGTTCACACATTGCTAGATCCATTCCAGAGAAAAGTCTGATTCTTGATAGTTATCCTGGCTACCTGCTGACAGAACACTTACATACCTGCCTCCATTTAAAAAAATCATTTCCTGTCCTTCTGAATATACTCTTTCCAAACTCTGTCTGCTTCCGAGGAACATTTTTTTGACCTCTTTGTTTGACCTCTGTGTCAGCAACTGCTTACCCAAACTTTTAATGGTTCCTGTTACCTTCATCCTTCATGCCTACTTCACAGCCTTGACTTCTTTCAGCTGCTGAGACTGAAGCTCCTCCTTGCCTCCCCCTCTATCTGTGCCATCCTGCCAGCAGATTCAGTTTCCCATCATGGACTTCCCTTATTGGTGACATTGGTATAATTAGGTTGTGCTCTAAGAGTAAGCCACATGAGAAACTGACACTGCCTTGTGCAGAAGGCATTTGTGTGTGTGCACACAAGAAGTGCAAGCTTGTGGAGGTTTCTGGCTGGTGTGCAAGTATTAGGAAGAAGAGGGAGGAGAGATGAAATTGATTATAAAGTCGAAGGCCAATTACCTGTCAAATGTTGGTTATACTTCTTAGGATCATCCCTTAAAATATCTTGAGTCTAAATCTGTCTATGGCTGAATTCTTGGGATATTAAAAAATGGATTCAACCACCATCAATTATTTTAGTCAAGGTAGTGAATTTTTTAACTCCAAGAGAAATGTCAAAATTTCAGAAATTCCTTCATCTAGAAAACAATTATCATTGGTCTGTTACTAGCCCTTAGAAGATCAATTGTTTACTCCCTCCCTGAGGTTCTTTGACAAATCCTTACATGAGAAATAGCCAATAACCATGAGAGCCACAAAGGAAGTTTTCATCTTTTCCATAAAGAACAATGTAATTCATCCACGGGAGTTCCTCTGTTGAAAGTTTCATAGCAAATCCTCAAAGCCTCAATTGATGATTTGAGACCAGTGGCCCCATTATGAGAACTTTAGATTCCCATTATGAAGTCACTTTACAAATAACCTGTTTACATGTGACATCAAGGACAAAATCATCAGGTTACTAAAGAACAAGACTTCCAGGGAAAATGTTTCTTCTTAACAGCTTGTGGAGCTAAGGTTCTGACAGCATGACTTAACATTATTGTGATAGTTAAATTATTCAGTTCCATAGAAGTATATTCTTTTTTTAACTAGCAAGAAACAGATGTGAAAAAAGATGAACTTGGAATGAGTAATTTGGGGAAACTTTTTAAAAATTTACATGCCTTCCTTAAACACTTGCTCCCCTCAACTCAAAGATTCTGATTCAATAGGTATAGAGTGTGACTCAGACATATAATACACATACTTTTGAACTGCATAGTAGAATCTGATTAGTCTCTTTGAGGAACCAATGGATTAGGAGACTAATATTCTACTAAGGGTTGATTTTGGGGGAGCTTTCCTCTCTTACTTCCTAAAGGCAGTTGTCTGTTTTGTTAGAACAATCTCCTTTTTAAAAAAAAAAAATTGAAATATTGTTGACTTATACTATTTTGTTATTTTTAGGTATGCATCAAAGTTAATCAGTTTATATATATATATATTTCAGATTATTTTCCATTATAGGTTATTACAAAATACTGGATATATTTCCCTGTGTTATACAGTAAGTCCTCTTTGCTTATCTCTTTTATGTATTGTAGTTTGTATCTGTTAATCCCATACTCCTAATTTATCCCTCTTCACCTCACTTTCCCTTTGGTAACCATAAATTTATTTTCTATGTCTTGTGAATTTGTTTCTGTTTTGTAGATACATTCATTTGTATTATTTTTTAGATTCCCCATATAGTTGATATCATATATGTCTTTCTCATTCTGACTTCAGTTAGAAATATTTTTCTAACTATATATTATATTTTTCTAACTATATTTTTCTAACTATATTCTCTTGGTCTAGGTCCTATATTCTCTAAGTCCATCCTTGTTGCTACAAATGGCAATATTTTATTCTCTTTTATGACTGAGGAGTATTCCATTGTGTGTGTGTATATATATACACACACACATATGTGTATATATATATACACACATACACACACATATATGTGTGTATATACATATACACACACAGGTGTGATATGTATATGCACAGATGATTGGTTTAAGAAAGTGTGTATATATATGTGTGTGTGTGTATATATATATGTTATTATTTGATGGGCACTTGAGTTCCATGTCTTGGCTATTTTACTGTAAGTGGTGCTGCTATTAGTATTGAGGTACATGTATGTTTTTGAATTAATTACATATTTTCTGGTATATTTCCAAAAGTTGGATTGCTGGATCATATGGTTGCTTTATTTTTAGTTTTTTAAGGAAATTCCCTAATGTTTTACCTAGTGGCTGTGCCAGTTTACATTCTCACTAATAATGTAGGAGGGTTCCTTTTTTTCTGGGCTTCCTAGGTGGTGCAGTGGTAAAGAATTCACCTGCCAAGCAGGAGATGCAGAAGACGTGGGTTCCATTCCTGGGTCAGGAAGATCCCCTGGAGTGGGAAGTGGCAACCCACTCTGATATCATTCCCTGGGAAATCCCATGGACAGAGGGCTCCTGGTGGGCTGCAGTCCATGGGGTTGCAAAGAGTTGGACACAATAGAACACACGTGCGTGCGCGCGCACACACACACACACACATATACATGCATTGTAAAATGATAATCTTGCTGGATAGAGTATACTAGGTTGCAGGTTTTTCCTTTCAGGATTTTGGACATATCGTACCTCTCCCTACTGGCCTATAAAGTTTATGTAGAGAGATAAACTGATAGCTTTATGAGGGTTCCCTTGCTCTTGACTCTGTTTTTCTCTCTTGAAGCATTTAAAATTCTATCTTTAACTTTTGTTGTTTTTAATTATGATATATCTTTGTGTGGGTCTGGATTGGGACCCTCTATGCTTCTTGTGGCCACAGGACTGGAAAAGGTCAGTTTTCATTCCAGTCCCTAAGAAAGGCAATCCCAAAGAATGCTCAAACTACCGCACAATTGCACTCATCTAACACGCTAATAAGGTAATGCTCAAAATTCTCCAAGCCAGGCTACAGCAATACGTGAACCGTGAACTTCCAGATGTTCAAGCTGGTTTTAGAAAAAGCAGAGGAACCAGAGATCAAATTGCCAATATCCACTGGATCATTGAAAAAGCAAGAGAGTTCCAGAAAAACATCTATTTCTGCTTTATTGACTATGCCAAAGCCTTTGGCTGTGTGGATCACGATAAACTATGGAAAATTCTGAAGAAGATGGGAATACCAGACTACCTGACCTGCCTCTTGAGAAACCTGTATGCAGGTCAGGAAGCAACAGTTAGAACTGGACATGGAACAACAGACTGGTTCCAAATAGGAAAAGGAGTATGTCAAGGTTGTATATTGTCACCCTGCTTATTTAACTTATATGCAGAGTACATCATGAGAAACGCTGGGCTGGAGGAAGCACAAGCTAGAATCAAGATTGCCCGGAGAAATATCAATAACCTCAGATATGCAGATGATACCACCCTTATGGCAGAAAGTGAAGAGGAACTAAAAAGCCTCTTGATGAAAGTGAAAGAGGAGAGTGAAAAAGTTGGCTTAAAGCTCAACATTCAGAAAGCTAAGATCATGGCATCTGGTCCCATCACCTCATGGGAAATAGATGGGGAGACAGTGGAAACAGTGGCAGACTTTATTTTTCTGGGCTCCAAAATCACTGCAGATGGTACTGCAGCCATGAAATTAAAAGACGCTTACTCCTTGGAAGGAAAGTTATGACCAACCTAGATAGCATATTAAAAAGCAGAGACGTTACTTTGCTAACAAAGGTCCATCTAGTCAAGGCTATGGTTTTTCCAGTGGTCATATATGGATGAGAGTTGGACTGTGAAGAAAGCTGAGTGCTGAAAAAATTGATGCTTTTGAACTGTGGTGTTGGAGAAGACTCTTGAGAGTCCCTTGGACTGCAAGGAGATCCAACCAGTCCATCCTGAAGGGGATAAGTCCTGGGTGTTCATTGGAAGGACTGATGCTGAAGCTGAAATTCCAATACTTGGGCCACCTCTTGCGAAGAGTTGACTCGTTGGAAAAGACCCTGATGCTGGGAGGGATTGGGGGCAGGAGGAGAAGGGGACGACAGAGAATGAGATGGCTGGATAGCATCACCGACTCAATGGGCATGAATTTGAGTAAACTCCGGGAGTTTGTGATGGACAGGGAGGCCTGGCATGCTGCGATTCATGGGGTCGCAAAGAGTCAGACACGACTGAGCGACTGAACTGAACTGAACTGAACTGATGCTTCTTGTACGTGGATATCTATTTCTTTTTAGTTTTAGGAAGCTTTCAGCCATAATTTCTTCAAATACATTTTCAATTCCTTTTTTCCTTCTGGAGCCCCTATTATGCATAGGTTAACACACTTTATATTACCCCATAGCTCTCATAATTTGCTTCTTTTTTGTCTATATGCTGTCTGATTGGATGATTTCCGTTATTCTGTCTCCTAGATCAGTTATTCATTCTTCTGCTATATAATCTGCTATTCATTGTATTTAGCTTGGTTTATATCTTGGCAAATGAATTGTCCAATTTTGATTGATTCCTCTTCATAGTTTCTAGTTCTTTGTTGCAGTGATATCTTTCTTAATTCCTTTATCATTTTTATTACCTCCATCTTGAACTCAGTGTCTAGTAAACTGTGAGGTCTGTTTCATTCTTTGTTCTTTCAGGGGATTTCTCTTATACTCTTAATTGGGAATAGTTCCTCTGCTTTTTAATTTTATTTAGCTTTTTCTGATTCGATGAGTTTATGAGAAACTGTTATCTCATGTGCCCTTGAAGGGGTGATTTTACATGGGAGTGTTCCTGCGTAGACTGTGTAAGTCCAGTATTTTTGGTGCCAGAGCAGTTTTTGGAATGGATGCCAGCCACATCTTTCTTCAGAGTGTGCTGTCTGTTATCCCCTTAATAGGGAGTGTAATGATGTGGTGTCCAAAAGCTGCCCTGGATGTTAGGTGTGGCATCCTTTTTGCCCTGTGCCTGTCACAGCCCTTTTGGGGACCCTCTTGGCAGTCTTGCACAGCTGGACCGAATTTTCTCCCAGGGCCCATCTCTCAAAGATTCGGGGCCTACGTGCAATTCATACCAGCAGCCTCATCCAGTGCATGTTTTGGACAGGGAAGTATAGTGAGCAGGCAGCCATAAGTGCTGTTCTCTCGCCACCTTGATTGTTAGCAGGCCAACAATGCACACTTCTAATGAGTGGAGGCCAGACCCCTCCACCCTCTCTTTCTGTCTTGGTGGACCTCCCAGCAAGCATGGGGGCCTCCCAGGGTGAAGGGTCACTTGTGTGGACCTTCCACCCTTTATAGATTTCCTCCCAGAGACTTTGGTCCCATCCTGATGCCCTTTTTCCCTCCATTATACCCTGTTAAATAGGGATCTTCCTTGCAGGTTTGGTTATATAAGAGATCTTCTGCCTCTAGTTTTCTGTGAGGGTTGTTGAATATGTAGATATATTTTTGATGTGTTTGTTGGGGGAAGATGAGCTCCATATCCTCCTACTCCACCATCTTGATCCTTTCCTAGAGTGATCTCTTTACCCTTTATTATTACCAGACCCATTCCTGCTTCACTACTCAGACCAGGTACTATCTCATATTTGACATAAAACATATTAAATGAATAACCAGAGTGCATGCATGAAAAGTCAGGTCCATTATGTGTGATTTCTATTATAATATGTAGCTTGCATAACAAGGCAGTGTCCTGGAGTTCATGAAGAAGCTGTAATTCTGTGCTGAAGGTTGTGTTATGACCAAGCGCAGTGGGGCTTAATTCATATTGTAACTAGAACAAACATATGAGAAAAATCAAGCCTAGTTCTTAAGGAAAGAAGTTTTATTTTAAAAATACCATCAGGTCTCAGATTTCCCCAGGACACCCCATTGGGAAATTTGACTCCAGAGCTCATCAACTTAACCACTGTATTATTTAGCATTTTGGTTCAACATAAAAGAGTTCATTGACGACAAGGACGATCTTACTCACCATTGCATCTTCGGCCTCTACCCCCCAGTACCTGGATATGATACATCAATATGAGCAGTTAAAAGATTACAAGCAGACAATTTTCTGTATGCTCAACATGCCTAGCAATGACATAGGCTGCCTTATGAAGGCCGGAATTCCCCATCTTCAGTGCTATCCAGATAGTAAAAGTTGAATAAGGATCTTTTATAGATATGGAACAAGATTCCTCTCTGAATGGAAAAATTTAAAAAAAATTTTTTTGGTCTTTTTCAAGCACCAAGATTCTGTGATTTCTTGATAGTCATAAAAATGTATTTTCTCAGTGTCTTCCAGGGAGCTGTGAGGTGGCAGTGTCTGAGAATTCTTTGGGCAGAAGATAATTATGGGCTGCTGTCGTCTCAGGCACACATAGGGCAGTGCTGAAAGGGAAATACATGCTGAAGACAGATGGAAAGCAAAGGCAAAGGGCCAGGAAGCAAGTTCTATTCTCATTTGCTGAAGTGACCAAGGGCAGTGAGGTAGCAGCAAGACAGATGGGCTTGCAGTGCCAGCCAAGCCTTTTGTACTTGTAATATTTGCAGGCAAGGTAACTTATCTTGATTATTAAATCATCTCTTAGTGATTTGAGATCATAAAAGCATGCTAGAAGTTTTTGCTGAGCTGGGAGAAGGCTTCATTTAGGAAAAGAAAGCTTAGAGTCAGAAAGTAGAAATGGGATACAAGACTCAAACTTACCAGGGATACTACCTATACTGCTGGTCTGGACTTTAAAGTACTTAAGAGCAGAAGAGCTTCTTCGGAATAACAAGTGTAGATTGTTAGTTCAACATAGTTCATAGTTCAAGCTATGACAAGTGTAGATTTTCCTTGATGCTTTAATTAATGACAAGGTCTTATAGAGTCCAAAGGAGTCAGCATTACCAGTATGTTCCATGTGTTCCTGTAGCACTTAATGGTTTTTCAAACATATTGTAATAACAACAGGAATCATAGCTACAACAGGATTTATATATTTTAGCAATGATAGCATTTTTATGTTCTAAGTACTTCCCTTCTCATTAAGTGCTAATTCTTATGATAGTTTTGAAAATTAAGTATCACTGGTACCATTTTAGTGTGTATGAAAGTCACGTGTCATGTTCGACTCTTTGCAACCCTATGGACTGTAGCCTGCCAGACTCCTCTGTCCATGGGATTCTCCAGGCAAGAATGACGGAGTGGGTAGCCATTCCCTTCTCCAGGGGATCTTCCCAATCCAGGGATGGAACCTGGGTTTCCTGCATGGCAGGCAGATTCTTTCCCATCTGAGCCACCAGGGAAGCCCCAAACCTTTGCAAAAAGGACTTCTTTGCCTCTCCCAACAGGGCTAGGAGCTTGTAGATCAAAGACATGCCCTGGAAACAGTTGTAATCTCCTGAATTCCCATCCCAAGAGGACTTTATCCTGCTAACAGTAACTATGTAGATGTCTTCTTCAACTCCATTCTCCAAGGCAGCTTGTGTTCTTGGGATACATACCCTTCATGTTAAAATGTCACCTTGGTGTGACTGTTTGCCAGGGTTTGAGTGAAGTTTGGACATACAGGCTTTGGTGTGCAAGTGTGTGTGCACAAGGCTCTTTATGAGGCATTACAGGATTGGGAGTGGGGAGAAGAGAGCTTCTGTAGGTCAGGAGAAGGACCAATGACCAATTTCTCCCGTGCCACCATATTCCAGGAAAGAATTCTGAGGAGTTTGAGAATTTTACATTTCAACCTGGGTTTTCATATTGCAGTAATGCTATTATTTGCCTAGGTAGGAGGATATAATTTTATTTAAATGTGTCTTAGCTATAAGTTTTAAATAGTTGGACTAAGTAAATTATGGCTTCCCTAGTGGCTCAGATGGTAAAGAATCCGTCAGCAATGCAGGATACCTGGGTTCGATCTCTGGGTCAGGAAGATTCATTGGAGAAGGAAATGGCAATCCACTCCAGTATTCTTGCCTAGAGTATCCCATGGTCGCAGGATTCTGGGGGGTTATAGTCCATGGGGTCGCGTTATATATATAAGTATATGGGCTTCCATTTTAATTTTTGCCTTCAGCAAACAGTAGCATCAAAAATGGAGACAATAGATATTGCTGGAGGAGAGTCACCCAAGAAATCCTCAAAGAAGAGACTCTAGCTGAAAGCTGACTAAGAAGTCTTTAGTCAGATTTACGGGGTAAGGCCCAGGTCCTTCAGAAACATTCTCACAGTGGTCCAGCCTAGTAATCATTTCATACTCTGATCACCTGTGGTATCTAGTGTCTGTTCTTTTGTATGTATCCTGTGGATTCTTGCATATTTATTTGTTTTAGCAAGTACCCTCTATATACTTGTCTCCCAAGTCCAGATGTAAGCTTCATAAAGTCAGGAACCATTTCTCATTTCTTTAAATTCTCAGAGTATCCATTGGAGATTTTTAAGTGGTGAATAGCACAATGAAAATGCTGATGCTGCCTAAACCCAGTTACTGTTTAATCAAAAGTTATTTATTGAGTGGCTCTTATATTTAAAGTACTGCACTAAGTATGTCATATCTCCCCAACTACAAAATAATAATAATAATAAGGTCCACTTGTAAGAGCAGGGGCAAAGTCAATTCCATTTATGATTATTTTCCCAGTTGTTGTTTAACCACTAAGTTGTGTCTGACTCTTTGTGAACTGCAGCATGCCAGGCTCCTCTGTCCTCCACTATCTCCTGGAGTTTGCTCAAATTCATGTCAGTTGAGCTGGTGAAGCCATCCAGCCATCTTATCCTCTGTTGCCCCAGAGCCTAGCACAATACCATGCATTTAGGAATTCAATGATTGATTGATTGATTAATGATAGATGAAAGAGTTTCAGAGATGATCAAGGCATCTTCCTGTGGTTACTAAGCTAGCCAGAAACAGTTGAACCAATACATTGCTCACAGATGACACTGATGGCTGTGGTCATAATGATGAGAAGTAAAAGTTAGCCTTTCATTTGATGATGACTGTTTTACTTCAGCATTTAACAATCCATAGAAAAGTCTCCAAAGACCAAATAAGGGTATAAGATATTTCAGTTAGGGTCTTAGGGATCAAATACAGTAATGGAAGGATAGAAGCTGACCCATTAGAATATGCATAACTTTATATGGATTCATTTTCTAGATGCTTCATCCCAGTCTACTAGGGATGAAGGGGACACTCAGAGAGAATCCTAATCCAGGGTGGTTCTCGCTGTTATACTTGAGGGGATACCTGCAGCTCCTGGTAAAAGTACACTTTACAGGTGTCAGAAGTCAAGGCTACAGTCTTCTCATGAATTCTTTCATTTTTCCAGGTTTTAGTGAAGAATCCACATGAATCAAGCAAAACCTAGGGTTTATTTACTTGGCATGGGTTAGAAAAAAGCATGTGTCTTAAGTTCTTTGAGCTGTTAATTTCCATTGTTGGCAAGGAAAAAAATTCTAGTACAAAGAGACTCTGTAATGTTCTATTAGCTATTAATTGTGACTTAAGTAAACCCTAAAGATTTAAATTCTATACCAGAAGTTTTGGAAAGAATTTACTGTAGGTCTATTTTACTTAAAAGCAATTAAATTTATTGTGGTGCCCAAGACATGGCATCCTTTTCCTGGCAAATAAATGTCCTCTGTGCTTAGAATGCACTATAAACTATTTCAGAACTTTCCCAAATGTAAAAATTCAGATTTATTGTTACTTGCTTCATGGAGAGGTTATAAAGACAAATGATTCATATTAAACGTGTAAGTATTTTCTTAGCATCAGACTTCACCATTACAATTGAAGAAACTTATTCCTACTTGTCAACAATTTTAAAGGGAAGGCTGCAGTCCAAGGATATCTTAGTGACTGATTGATGTAATGCAGTGAAGAAAAATCACCATTTCAAGTTATTATTAATTTTTGTTTTCAAAAAAGTCAAAATAGCTTGTTAACTTTCTTTCATTCTGGATTTATTATTTTAAAAAATAGCAGAGGATGAGGAAACCTAAATAAACACCCAGAAACATTTTATGCTTCTTTTCCTTCATAAATAATACATTTTGGAAATAATTAAAATGAAACATATATATATCTTAAGGTCAATTGTAATTTTGTTCTATGTTTCTTTCAGTAGTACTAATAGGTTCCGTAAGATAATCATTTTGAAATTATTAGACTGTTTTAGTCCATATAATTTATTCTTCAAATCGCCTTTGAGGTTTATAGAACAACAGAACTGTTTTAGGTTTAGCAAAACATTTGAGCCATTTGCCAGTTTTAAATGTATAGAACAAAAAGCGCGACCTCTTTTTAGCTGTTAGCATTGTCCTAGATGTGTTGTGCAAACTAACAGGAAGTGAGTTTCCTGCCAATAGAAGTATTCAGCATGGCTAGGTGGGTCACCTCGTGGGCTTCCTGGTGAGAGAATTTAAGCAGTGGCTGTGTGGATGGATTATTTTATGATTCTCTGGCACAGCTTATACTGTGAGAAAAAGAACATAATAGATCTGAAAATCCTATACATCAGCAGAATACTGTTCTTTAGTGTAACACTTTAAATCCCCTGAAACACCTTTCAAGTGAGGTTTATAAAACTTTGTAAAGAAAAGCTGTTTATATATTTAAATTTGGAATTAAAATGTTAATTTTTGGAACAGGTTTTGCCTACAGGTTCATCACTTTTGATATATAATTACTCCTCCTGGCGGCTGTTTCTTATAAGAAATATATTTTTATATTTTAAATAATATATTAGTATTATTAATATTATAATATATTAATATTAACTTTTGTGAGCTATTCCTGATTTCATGCCTTTGGCTTTTTCAACTAAGTGTGATAGACTCTAAATACAAAACCTGGTCCTGGTCTGTCTTCTATGAAATATAAGAAGGAAATGGACCTCTGAATTACACAATTGCACATAGCTCTGTTCTTTGCCTGTAAGCGGAAGACAATCACACGAACTCTGTGCATTTGCAGTGATGAAAGATGAAAGCCATCATCCATGTTTAGTTTATAGTATAATGTATTATGGGCTTACCTTGATAGCTCAGTTGGTGAAGAATCCATCTGCAATGCAGGAGACCCTGGTTTAATTCCTGGGTTGGGAAAAATCTGCTAGAGAAGGGATAGGCTACCTACTCCAATATTCTTGGGTTTCCCTTGTGGCTCAGCTGGTAAAGAATCTGCCTGCAATGTGGGAGACCTGGGTTTGATCCCTGGATTAGGAAGATCCCCTGGAGAAGGGAACAGCTACCCACTTCAGTATTCTGGCCTGGGGGTTGCAAAGAGTTGGACACGACTGACCAACTTTCACTTTCCCTTTTCATAATGTATGACAAATAGTTTGGGGATAATTTTAGGGATTATGTTTAGCTGTGACTTCAGTTATACTTCCAGATGACATAAAATATTCATCAGTATCTCCCACTATCCCAGGGTTTTCATTCTGAATTTCTAATGAATTTTTGAACACCTCTACCTAAATATTCTGTAGTACCTTCAACCTATCAGGTATCCAAAATTAAACTCATCTTCTTCCTGTTGATCTGCTTCTAGCATTTATTTATTCTGCTGCCACATGTTGTGTCTCTATAATTTTTTAGGTCTTAAGATGGATGCTGGAGTTAACTAAGACATGATGCTGGCCAAGGAGAGCTACAGACTCTAGTAAAGACAAGAATTACAGTATTTCTTGAAAAATACAACATTAAGTTCAAAGGGTTGAGGTACGCTGAGACCAACCAATTTTGCACCTGGTTTTATAGAAGACTGTGGCTGAGAAGGCAATGGCACCCCACTCCAGTACTCTTGCCTGGAAAATCCCATGGACGTAGGAGCCTGGTAGGCTGCAGTCCATGGGGTCGCGAAGAGTCGGACATGACTGAGCGACTTCACTTTCGCTTTTCACTTTTATGCATTGGAGAAGGAAATGGCAACCCACTCCAGTGTTCTTGCCTGGAGAATCCCAGGGATGGGGTCGCACAGAGTCAGACACGACTGAAGTGACTTAGCAGCAGCAGTGGCTGAGAAGTAATCATCAATATGTCCTTCAGAAAGGGAGACCCAAACAGAGAAAGTTAAATAAAATTTCTAAGACCATACAGCTAGTAATTGATGAATATATTGCTTGAACCAAAGTTTGTGACTTCAAAGAACATATTCTTAACGTCTATGCTAATGTATTATTCTCTTTTACTTATAAGGCTTAACATCAAAGAGAGTTAAGAAAACACTTTTTATTACCACATACATGTATACTCTAAAATATATTAATAATTTTCACTCTGAATCAAAATGAAAATTTAAATCACATTCTTCATCCTCTGATGAGTAAGTAGAGAAACGACATTTTATAATAATACTTGCTAAACATCCTAGAATTCTTATTATATAGGAAGGGCTGTGTTTAGCACTTTACAAAAATTATAGCATTTAAGCATATAGAAATTCAAACAGATAGGTACTATAACACTTCTTACAGTATAAATGAGAAAACTGAGGTCCAGAAAATTAAAGTGATTTGTCCTAGTCATATAGTGGTAAGGCTAGGAACCAACAGAATTCTTCTGACTCTAAAGCCAGTACACTTGACCAGTGTTCTCTACTGACTCCATTTAATAATGGTTTGTGCCAGTACCATACTGTCTTGATGACTGTGGCTTTGTAGTAGAGTCTGAAGTCAGGCAGGTTGATTCCTCCAGTTCCATTCTTCTTTCTCAAGATTACTTTGGCTATTCGAGGTTTTTTGTATTTCCATACAAATTGTGAAATTATTTGTTCTAGTTCTGTGGAAAATACCGTTGGTAGCTTGATAGGGATTGCATTGAATCTATAGATTGCTTTGGGTAGAATAGCCATTTTGACAATATTGATTCTTCCAATCCATGAACACGGTATGTTTCTCCATCTGTTTGTGTCCTCTTTGATTTCTTTCATCAGTGTTTTATAGTTTTCTATGTATAGGTCTTTTGTTTCTTTAGGTAGATATTCTCCTAAGTATTTTATTCTTTTTGTTGCAGTGCTGAATGATATTGTTTCCTTAATTTCTCTTTCTGTTTTTTCATTGTTAGTATATAGGAATGCAAGGGATTTCTGTGTGTTGATTTTATATCCTGCAACTTTACTATATTCATTGATTAGCTTTAGTAATTTTCTGGTAGAGTCTTTAGGGTTTTCTATGTAGAGGATCATGTCATCTGCAAACAGTGAGAGTTTCACTTCTTCTTTTCCTATCTGGATTCCTTTTACTTCTTTTTCTGCTCTGATTGCTGTGGCCAAAACTTCCAACACTATGTTGAATAGTAGTGGTGAGAGTGGGCACCCTTGTCATATGACCCAGCAATCCCACTTCTGGGCATACACACTGAGGAAACCAGATCTGAAAGAGACACGTGCACCCCAATGTTCATCGCAGCACTGTTTATAATAGCCAGGACATGGAAGCAACCTAGATGCCTATCAGCAGATGAATGGATTAAGGAAGCTGTGGTACATATACACCATGGAATATTACTCAGCCATTAAAAAGAATTCATTTGAATCAGTCCTAATGAGATGGATGAAACTGGAGCCCGTTATACAGAGTGAAGTAAGCCAGAAAGATAAAGAACATTATAGCATACTAACACATATATATGGAATTTAGAAAGATGGTAACAATAACCCTATATGCAAAACAGAAAAAGAGACACAGAAGTACAGAACAGACTTTTGAACTCTGTGGGAGAAGGTGAGGGTGGGATGTTTTGAAAGAACAGCATGTATACTATCTGTGGTGAAACAGATCACCAGCCCAGGTGGGATGCATGAGACAAGTGCTCGGGCCTGGTGCACTGGGAAGACCCAGAGGAATCGGGTGGAGAGGGAGGTGGGAGGGGGGATCGGGATGGGGAATACGTGTAACTCTATGGCTGATTCATATCAATGTATGACAAAACCCACTGAAATGTTGTGAAGTAATTAGCCTCCAACTAATAAAAAATAAAAATAAATAAATAAATGGTTTGAATTTAGAATTCTTTTAATAGAACCTGGTTTGACACTTGAAGGGGTAAATACTCAGCTTCATAGCAAAACTATGTCAGATTTATCTCTGATTCTACAAAAATTATGCTAAAACATCAAGATATATGAAAGACCTTTTGATTTTGAGATAGAAAAATTCATCCCAATTTTGAGATTACATAAAAGTAGTAGTTCTATACCACATGTTGTGAAGTGACCACTTTCTATAATGAAAATCAATTATTTTTGGAAAAAATATGAGTTTTACTTCAGTTTTTAGTTTGTGCCAGCTGACATGAAGTTCTCGTCAAGGCTTTGAATCAGAATAATACTTAGTTTCCATCACTCAGCAAAGGTGTGAATACTACGATTGCTGTTTTGGATTAGGAATGGAGTATGAGGAAAAGGACCCTGAACGGAGACTCATGAGTGGTTATTCTAGTAAGTGATGCCAGGTCGTATTCAGTACTCAGTAAATATGGAGTAGACAAAAAAGTGATGTATTTTTAAATCCTTAAAATTTTATATCAGTCATGGATGACAAGTTGAGTCGGTTGAATTCTACTGAATAAGGTGAGAATAGTCTATTGACTCAGGTCATGAATGGGCTGGTTTGGTCTGTTTTTTTTTTCCCTTTTGAATAGAGATTTTTTTTATCAAATCAGAAGATAGATGATTTTCACTTCTCAGGGATCTCCTGGTATTTCTTATATAGTCAGGAAGTTGGTTTATATTAATTTTATGATCTACTCCAAAACTGAGTTTATATGATTCAGTGATTTCCTGATGGAGAGACAGAAATGCTTTAAGAGAAAAATAAAACAACAACGACAAACTTGCTCTCTTTTGAGATGAAAGCATCTCAGAATTTCTTAGTTGAGATTCTGATAATAAATGAATATTCTAGTACCAAGAGGGACTGTTGCTCTCACGATGCTGAAAGTGCCATAGGGCAGTAAGGTGGAGTCAAGAGGAATGAACTGCTATTATCAGCCTAGCCCATTTGAGGTTTGCATTATATCCTAGCCAGATGTGTCATCTCTATTAAGAAATAGCTGCTCCCCAGAACAGGACCCTAGAACAGGTTCGAAAGACTTAATGAATCATGGGAAATATTTCCTTGTAAAATATGATTACATAATATGACCCAGATTCTACTTTACATTTGGATGGTACATAAACAATTCTTTAGTGCTTTCACATATATTTTATTTGATTCATGTGTAAGACTGAGTTGGCTATTACTATCATCTCCAGTTTATAGAAGAGGAAATTGGGTTTTAAATAAGTTAACTGGCCTAAGATATTAGAACTAGTAAATATCTGAAATAAGTCTTAAAGACAGGTTCCTGGGTTCCTCATTTTCTGCAACAGTGCCATTTTCATTCATTGATAAAGTGATTAGTGCAGCTATTGGGACCAGCTGTCTTGGCCCTTTACGCAGAGTCCTCATCAACTGGAAGCCTGCAGGTCTGTTGCATACTGGACACAAAGCAGATCCAGTCATTTATCTTTGCTGACCAGGCTAAAGTAGTGATGCATGCTCTACAGTAGAGAATGGCTTTCTCGAGAGCCCCACATTTTGTGGTGGAAGTGGAGCTACTGATGGAACTAGCTGAATAACTACTGGGAATATAGTTACTCTTTTTTGGAAGTTATTTATTCAAGTTTCTAAAGAAGATCACTGGCACCTTCAAACACCAGTATAAGGGTCAATGTGGATGTCTTTAAGAATCCCATGGTGCATAAGCTGGGCTCTCCCTCATGTTTTGACCATGACTGCTTTGTCTCCAAATAGGGCTGGCCTGAAGAAATCAAGTATAGTTTACTGTATCAAGAGCTCCTCACGCCCAATATCAAGGGGTTTACTAAGCTAGTAATATCATCAACTGCACTGACATTTTCCAAAGGAAGAGAAGCATTTGCACTTCTCACTATGCCAAATATTAGGAAGCAACTTACTTATCTTGACCAATATTTCAACAAAACATTCTTCATTTATGATGTTTGCTAAGTGCTACAAGAAAACTCTAGACAGTGGAAAATGACGATTTCAAAGAGCTGTTGCAAGGCTCTATGGCAAGACCACTGGTAAGTGGCAAGGACTGGTAGCTGCTCTTGCCTTTTTAGTTCAGGAACTAGAAGGCATTCTCCATAACATTAATGGACATGGTTTCTTTGGCCTGGAAGGGCTGTGCCACAGAGAACTCAAGTTTGTCTTCCCAGAACTGAATAAAGATTCCAGAATCTGTTGATATGAGCTGCTCTAGGAACAGGGATTATGATGTTGACTAGAGAACATAGTGCGGCAGTGTTTAAGAGCCTGAGCTCTGGGGTCAAGCAGAACTCTTGTCGATCATAACCCTACCATCTCCCATTTATGTTGGACAGTGTATCTGTCATCTGTAAACCTTACTTTACTTAAGCGAAATAAAAAGCAGATTTATTCATTAACTTATTGCTCTTCTTTTTTTTTTTTTTAGCTCCTATCATACTTCAGAACTAGATTAGAAACTAGATTTACTGTGGTATACATTATAAACTTTTATTTATATAAATTTATTATTAGGGTTGTTTTGTGAATTAAATGAGGTCACTATGTACAGCATTTAGCATAATACCTATTTGAAGATTTTCTTTAAGTAATATTAAACTCAGGAAGTACAAAAGAGCTATCTTTAAAATACTGAAAAGTTTCCCAGTTAGACTTTTATTTGTGGCTCCAAGGAACAAGTGAGAAGGTAAATAATATATAGTAAATCTAAGCATGATAAAAAAAGAAGTTTTGAGAGTAAGAGTTGCCCATTAATGATTGTCTCAGAAAGCTGGGAGTTCCTTCTCACTCAAGGGGACCCAGAAGAAACTGCATGAATATCTGTTAAGAATCTTATAATGGCAATTCCTGCATTGAGTTGTGAAGATTGTATTCTTTTTTATATATTATACATTTTTAACAATAACAATACTTATTATTGTTTATACCATACTATGAATATTCTAAGCATTTATCATTCATGAATTCATTTAATCCCTACAAAAATTACATGAAATGGGTACAAACAGAATGCCAACATAACTAATGAGAAAGGAAGCTGAGTCATAGAAATAAAAAACTTGCCAAAATTCAAACAGCTATCCAGTGATGGAATTGGAAAATATTTCTGTAACTTTCTCGCCATGCTCCTTTTGGTCAACCTCTGATATAAGGCCTCATTTTGTGTCCAGTTGGTAAAATACATACTTGGGAAGCAGAAATTCAGTCCCTATCCTTTAGTCTCCTCAGGCATTCTACTAGCATTCTTTAAGGATTTGCCTTAATGTCATTCCTTTGGTATTTAGCTTACCTGAAGATTCAGCAAGCTGATGCGTGCCTACTAGTGATTTTCTATTAGCCAGGTACTTTAAGCTAGTTTTATCAGGTTTTTTAATGGGAAATAAGCCTCCGCTTCATGGGTATTTTTCATGTGGAAAAATACCAAACCCTCAGGTTGAGCACTTATATTAATCTCCTTGGGGATTTTTCGTCTCATACCTTGTTTCTAAGTTAAAAAACAAACAAACAAACAAAAAACATTGCTTAGATGAAAATTAGAAGTATGAAGATGGTTCTTGCCTCCTGAAATGGCACAGATGAAGGATATTTCAGCTATAACTGAAGTCCTTTTATGGCAAAGAAATGACTTATTCTTTCCCACATGCATCTGTACTTTTATCCAAGTACAGAATTGCCTTCCCCATTGAATTGCATTCCCCCAAATGCATTTTTCATAAGCTACAAGATACTCAATAATGACATATATTTCAGTACATGGCATAAAGTTCAGGAAAACTCTTTAGGAACTAGTGTGCTCAGTGGGGGTGGGGGGAGAGGGGGCTTCCCATGTGGCTCAATGGTAAAGTATCCACTTGCCAATACAGGAGACCTGGATTCAATCCCTGGGTCAGGAGGATACCCTGGAGGAGGAAATGGCAACCCACTCCAGTATTCTTGCCTGGAGAATCCTATGGACCGAGAAACCTGGTGGGCTGTAGTCCATAGGGTCACAAAGAGTTGGTCACAACTAAAGCAACTTAGCATGCATGCACGATTCACCTGTATCCCCTTCTCTTTGGGAGAAGTGATAACAGCTAGCTTAAAGACTACATTCTGGAGCCTATATTTCCTAAAGAGACCTTTTCCCTGAGAAAAAGAATATGTTTAAACTTGTTGCAAAACTTACAGAGGTATGTTTTACAGTTGACATCTTTGATTTCAAGGTGTTATACATTGTTATATGCATCATGGAACAACTCCATCACTGCCCTCCAGTGTTGTATGGCTTCAAGTCTGCTCTGGCTAAAGATCATTATGAAGAAGAAATTAGGAAATATATGCCCCTTTTCCATGAAGATGAAGTTTCTTCCCAAGAAGAATATGCATTCTAATTAAGTATCTATTATTATTTCATTGCTCTCTCAAAACTAAGCCCTAGTACAGCATTTTATAATCTGAACTGAGACTGACTTATTTGCCTCTTAACTTCTGCCACCAACTTACTGACTAAAGTTTCACCTGCTCTTCTGCACACACACTGGTATATTTTTGAAAAAAATGAAGCCACACATAGTCTTCTGAGTCCTTGATCAAAATTCTTGACTCCTGCTTTTTGCTTAGTACCCATATTCTTAGAAAAACAAAAATCCTCTAAAACCCAATATAAAAAGAAAGAGCAGTGGGGAGGGTAGTGTGAGGAATAAACTAGGAGGTTGGGATTAAAATATACACACTACTATATATAAAATAGGCAACCAGCAAGGACCTATTGTATATCAGAGGGAACTGTACTCAATATCTCAATATTTTGTAACCTGTGAGAGTGAAAGTTGCTCAGTCATGACCAACTCTTTGCAACCCCATGGACTATACAGTCCATGGAATTCTCCAGGCCAGAATACTGGAGTGGGTAGCCTTTCCCTTCTCCAGGGAATCTTCCCAACCCAGGGATCGAACCCAGGTCCCTTGCATTGCAGGTGGATCCTTTACCAGTGGAGCCAAAAGGAAAGCCCAAGATTACTGGAGTGGGTAGCCTATCCCTTCTCCAGTGGATCTTCCCAACCCAGGAATTGAACCAGGGTCTCCTGCTTTGCAGGCAGGATTCTTTACCAACTCAGCTATCAGGGAACCTATAAGGGAAAAGAATCTAAAATATATGTGTGTGTGTGTGTGTGTGTACCTGAAACTGACACAACATTGTAAGTGAACTGTACTTCAATATAGATAAATAAAAGGCAAATGTATCAGAATTGACGTCAGAGTAGAGGATTCCAAATCACTGGGCCTGCTTTTTCTTTATTGCACTGTTCAGGCCACGCCAGGGACTTCCAAGAGTTCCTTAAAATGATGTTTGAGGACCATTGGTTTTCATGAGTGGTTCTTAAATGCTAGTACCTGATTCATAGACTTTTGGCCATTCCAAGACAAAATGAGAAAAAAATAAGAACCATTAAGTAATAAAAAGAATGCAAAATTACAACTATTATTTGATGTTAAGAAACAATTATGAAAGTACATTGTAATTTTTATCAATGTCTTTATAGAACGAAATTGGCAATGCTACATTTGATTACCCGTTTTTTTCCCAGTTATATTTTTTAAAAGTTACCATTTATATTGGTTATTTTAGGAAGTTAGGAAAGAAAAAAAGAAACAAGAAAAGAAATTCTTATGATATAACATTAAGCAAAATAGAATACAAATAAAACTGTATTTATGATATTATTACTGATATAGGAAACTCTAACTATATACAGATAAATGATAAAAACAATGTTTCCTAAAGATTGTGGATGATTTTTTGTCTTAGATTTATATTGTGCTTTTTACTTTAATTTGCAATAAATAATTATGAAAAAAGATTTAACTGGTCTGTGAAACCCAGAAATCTCTGTATCACTGGATCAATATTTGAGGTCCTTTTTTTGACCAACAGTTTCTGTCACAAAATGTCCTTCGTTCTTTGCTTTTCATGGGAATTTTCACAGAGAAAGCAGAAATATTCAGGCTGTTGCCTAATGTAATGCACTATTCCAGTCTGCATCCCTTTCTCCATCAAGTGGTCCTCTATACTGGGTTAGTTTCCTAGTCTACTTAGGACTATTTTTGGAAAGGAGTAAGTCTCTGTCCTTGAGGAAAAAGGTGTCAAAGAGACCTGTGGATATTGGAGAAGACAGGATGCCTTAAAAGTAAACATACTGATGCTTTGCACTTAGCAAATCCTCTCAAATTCAGGGCCAGTTTATACCTGAAAGCATCTACTTTTTTTTCCCCACTTTTTCCTCCTTGTCTTTTCTCTATTTTATCATGTATCATACATGCAAGAGTATTTGTATTACTAATACACAGATACAGTTTAAACAATGATAATAGTATCAACAACCACAACACAAATGCTCAGATAGATACCTATCACACAATATAAGAAATAGCACAAGCTGTACCTTTGAAATCTTTTATGTCATATAAAATCATATAAATCTTTTATATGCCCTTTTCCTAATTCCCATTCTTTTTTTAACCACTTTGAAATTTAGAGACAGATTTTGTTTAAAATCTGAAATGCAATTCCTAAAATATCGCCTTCTCCAGAAAACTGTGGCTATACAGTAGTGCATTGCCTCTATCGTGTTAGAATGTGTGTTAGCTTCAAATGCAAAAACTGTGGACCAAACTACCATCCTTCAACAATTTGAACGATATTAATGGAATGTTTAAGCAACAACACAAATGAACTTTCAGAGGATGGGCTCTTTTACTTCAAGCACTTAAAAAAAGCACAAATGCTTGGGTTTTCAGGTATATATATATTAAGTTGAACCTTTGGCATTTTTTGCACACAGTCTTAACACAGAAAATTGCGTAGTTTCAAAGAGGTAGAATCACAAGCATTCAAGCAATGTTGTCAAGTAGGCAATAAAATGTTCCAGTGAATGTTTCTTCTTTGTCTAATTACTGCGTGCACTGGTAGGAACTTTGGAATGAGAAAAGGAGCCTGCACTCCTTTTATTTTCTGTTTAGAACAAAACAGAAAACTAACTGAAGCATAAGCCCTGTTATACATTAACAATTTTAAAGAACATCAATTATACAAGAGAAAGACTAAGAACAAAAAGAGTGTTTACAGATAGCAGACATAACAGTGAGTATTCAGTAGACCCTCACAGGGCTTTGTGGTGGTTCTCAGCAGAAGCCACTCTGTAATCACTGGCAGTAGACAGAGACATAGCATCTTTTGCCAGGTGTTTTAGGAAATCATGCAAACAGCCCAGCAATAGTGCAAGACTGTTCTCATCAAGAGGCGTGTGTGTCACTATTACTCCAATTCTTACAAATAATCTCAGTAGGTGTGGTGCTGCCTAACCCTGGGACATTGGCACATCAGGGTGAGCCAAGAGGATTTTGGCACACTGGAGACTCTAAAATGTGTAGAGCCGCGCCCAGTATCACAGTGAAATACTCTTATTCCTGTCACAACTTTGTTAACCACATACTCCTTATTACCAATATTTCCCTGCAATTTCTTGCAATTTGCATACTCTTTATAGCTTTTGTAGGCTTCCCTGGTAGCTCAGACGGCAAAGCGTCTGCCTACAATGCGGGAGACCTGGGTTCGATCCCTGTGTCAGGAAGATCCCCTGGAAAAGGAAATGGCAGCCCACTCCAGTATTCTTGCCTGGAAAATCCCATGGACTGAGGAGCCTGGTAGGCTATAGTCCATGGGGTCGCAGAGAGTCGGACACGATTGAGCAACTTCACCCCCTTATAGCTTTTGTAAATGCTGTGTAGAATAACATCTACATTTTTCTTAGCAGAGAGTTTAAACAGCTGCTTCTGCCTGGTAACTAAGTCATAGTCCTCAACAAGCCATGATTTTAATTCTTCTGGAATCTTTATTTTCCATTCTACTCTTAAATGCCTCCTAATTTTCAACAGTGAGCCCGTTTCTTCCAAGGTGGTTGAAGTGCTTCACTAGTGTTGCCACCATCTCCATTTCCACAGGGCTTCTGTTTGTTCATTCTTGTCTTCTTCATGGATCTTGAAGGGGAGTTCTCTGCAGAGCAACAGCACCCCCCCCAACCCCTACCCCATCTGCCTGGGAGTGCTTCTTCAGATTCTTCTGCTGGGGACCAGCTGTCTTCTTTCCTGAAGAGACCCCTCTCATCTTCTATGCCCATTGCTCCTAGTTGATTTTTGAAAGTTATCTTCTGCAGATTGTCATCCACAGGTTTAAGAACCCTGCTTTCCCAAGCTCATTCCACCCTGCTTTCTTTCTACCCAGTAGTCCTCTTCCTTCTTTCCCTTCTAAGAACTCCTAGTGTTTTCACAGGTGGAATTTTACAGATCTTCTGGGGTGGTCTGGAGAGATGAGGTGGGAGACACAACCCAAGATTCTGTAATCAGGGATATTCTGCAATTAGGATCAGACCTTCTGATCATCACTGTACAGCTAACTTAGCTTTTCTGATGGTCTTTTTACTCTACTTGGTAGAGTTGCTAGTCCAAGCAGAGTGTTCTTCAGGCAAATATGCAGTCAGTTAATTTTCCAGAAAGTTGTCCAAGTGAGGTTTTTACCTTTTGAGTTTGCCACTAGAAGCCCCTAATTCTCATTCTTTACTGCATCTCCTGCTGCCAGCTCCCACCTAATTCAACCAGTCTTCCTCTCCTCTGGCAAAGACACTTATGCAACCACAGACTCTGGAAACGTTTTTCTGTCTGTGGAGGAATTTAGTTCTCTTGTTCTCTGCCCTTTGCTAAATATTGGTTTCTTTTGTTATTTTCTGGCAATGCAGAACTTAGTGTGGGACCCCTGATGCCATTAGGATGTTGAATATATGGCCTTGATTATATTCACCCTGTTTGTTCTGACGTTTTCGTTCTTGACAGTCTAAAAATTATATATATGATGTTTATCAGGCACTGCCTACTATTTTTCAGGCAGTGCAGAAACAGATAGACCAATACCCATTTTAGATACAAATATAAACAGGGCCAAAGTTCTTGCTCTTGAGCCTCAAAACCAGAAGAGATATATATATGTATATATATACGTATATATATATAGATATGTAAAACCCAAATATGAGGACCATCTTTTTAGAAGTCTTTCTAAAGTCCCTGATAGAAGACTGTGTGTTTTTATTTCATTGCAGTCATACTACTCTGCTGACTTCTGTGGCTCTGCCCTGACAGGAGGTTCATAGTTCTGACTCTTAGGGTGGGGTCAGGCAGGGGTGATAGGGTGGGGCTGAAAAGAAGACAGGGAGGGGCCAGAACCTGAAATAGAACCATCCATTGTGCTTAGGATACAAGCCTAGGGCAACCACAAGTTTTTGTTCTGTTATTTTAAAATCATTTATTAATTTTTTGGCTAATTATGTGCCAGGCACAATATTATATGCTGTCTGTATAGTGGTTCATACCAGTTCATGAGGAGCTGCTTTTGCCCCCATTTTGAAATGCAAGAACTGAAACTCAGAGGTTAAATCACTAACTCAAGGTTTCTCAGAAGCAGCAAATCTAGATTTGACCCCAAAGTTCTCTTTCTCCAAAACCCCTCGTCTTTTTTTTCCAGCTTCCTTAGAGTTTTTAATCTGTGTTTTCTTTAAAATTGAGATATAACTGATGTGTAATATTAGTTTAATATATACAACACAATGATTAGACATGTATATATACCATTTTGCAAAATGACCACCACCTTATCCATTATATCACAGATAATTTCAGTCTGACTGGGGGACATGTTCATATCTAAAGAGTGGCAGCAAGCAGGTGATAGTCCAGGCAATGTGTGGGCCTCACAGATAAACTGGAGCCCAGACAAGCAGTCTAAAAACAGGCAGACAAGGGAGGTGAGCACCACAGCAGAAGTCTGCCAATATTTTGGGGGTGTCTGCCACTGGGCTTCATTTCTAGGAGCAGTAAAGCAGAGAGGAAGAGAGAAACAGGGAGCACAAACTGGAAGAGCAAAGAGCCAGAAGGTCTGGCTGCTGGGCCAGTTACAGAGGTGGGGCTTCAGGTGGGGTCTCCCACATGAAGAATGAGATTCGGGAACTAGGATTAGGGAGAGTGAAACCCCAAAACTGGACTTGTTGATGGATGAGCCATGGAGGACTTGGCTGGGCCTGGGTGTAGTTCTTTTAACCTCAGAATCTATTTTTGAGTGTTAAACGCCTCACATCCTAGGAAGGAAGTGCCTAGGAGTCTGGCAACTGGTAAAGATCCAGTAGTTTTCAGATCTCTCCAGAAGCATTTTTCAGAACTCTAGTAGTTCGCTTGTAGAGTTTTATCAGGCACTCTTAAAAAGCTTAATTTTCTGTAATTTTAAGTTTCTTTTCTTCAGAAATTCTGAGAAGTTTTCAGTGTGTGTCTATGTGGATATTTTGTTGAGGTGTGTTTTTCTGGCTCTGGCTTCCCTTTCCTTGATCTGTACTATTATTGTTAATTAAAATTCCAAAGTCAAAGTGAGTGCTTCCACTTAGCTTTGTTTTCAGAGAGAGACAGGAGTTACCTGTTCCAGGAGGACCGGTTTATTGGATGTAGTAATACCTGCTTGCTTAAATGTGAGGAAGAAAAAGAAGCAGAGTGAGATTTCTTAGAATTTGAATAGGGAACATGTTTTTACAATGTATTTAATTTTTACTTTATTTTATTTGGGAATCTTTAAAATTTGATGGCAGTTTTCATGTTAAAAATCATAAGGATTGACTTACAAGACAGTGTTGCAAGATATGAATATAGAGAACAGGAACGTAATGGAGAGTTTCAGGCTGTGGGTGTGCAAGGTAACCACCATCCCTGTCTTTATGTGGCAGTCTCTAGGAAAACAGTCATTGCTATTATTTGTGTGTCTGTGGATTCTGTTTGTAGGAACTTGAATAACCATTCAGAGCTTGCTTTGATGTAGAATGCAAACAGATGCAAAAATTTCAGATGAATCAGGAAGTGACATTTGACTTCAGGGTTATCTGGGATAAGACACCATGGTTTGCTTCCTTACTTATTGATAGAAGTAAAATTCAATTAATTTTAGTTTAATTGGATTACTTTATAAAGCATTATTTGAACACCTGCAATGTGCCAGCTGTGAGCTCACAATGTAGCAAAAGAGATAGATATTTATTAAGCTAATGAGAATATAATGTGATACATGCTAATCTAGCAGGACTGAATACATAGGAGGAGATTTTTATGGAATATAACCCTGGGGCTGAATCTTTAATGAGTGGAATTGGTATTGGAAAAGTGAGAAAGAGAAGTACTGGACGAGGGAGCAGCATGTGGAAAATTGCAGAGTTCCTGCAAGGTTCTGAGAGTGGTAAGCAGTTCATACCAAAATGTGGAGTGGAGAGGGATGCAGATGGAGAGCGAGGTGCCCAGTACTGATGGAGGATTAGGCAGTAATACTCACTAAAACAGTTTTTGCAGGAAGATGACAAGATGAGATCAGTGTTTCAGAAATACCACTTTGGAAGTAATTGGAAAATAGATTGTGGAGTGTGGATTATAGAAGGGGCTTGGGAGGAAGAGTGGCTTAAAAATATGAACTCACCAATTGTTGGTGTTAGTTACTTATGTTGCAGTCTTTTACTGTTCTCTCTGCTTATAATGTTGCTTCTTGCTTCTTAACCCCATGACTGTTGCCTCCAACCCTACCCCCATCTCCACTCCTGCACCAGAGATCATTTTCTGCTTAACTAGTCTCAAGATTTGCCATACACACTCACACACACATTTGATTGGTATCCTATTATTATTCCTATGTAATCTTAAAGCCTCATAAAGAAAGAATGAATTTTTATATTTGCTTATTGCTGCATTTCTAGCATCCAACCAAATGTGGATATTTGATCAGTATTTGGTGAAAAGATAAATGACATCCAAGTCAGTATTTTCAATTTCTTTAAAGAGTTTCTTTAAGGCGTGTTTTTTTCAAAACCAAAGGGAAAACAAGAAAATAACCACTACAACAAACAGTATCCTACTTGAATTCCTACTTCATGTCATTGTGGTGGACAGTCTTAGTCCCTAAATTTCTGATGGATTTGTGAAATCAGAACACAGTTCAAAAGAGTTTAGCTTTTTCTCCCTCTTTGCAGAGATTTCTCTTTTTCCCTCTTTGCAGAGATCAGGTAGTTAGATTTTCATATGTTATATACTTATATAATGTAACTCTGTTAAAATACAATTGAAATGTTGCTTAATTTTGATTCAGTGTTACTAAACATATTTGTATAATATCACTTTTGTACAGGATGCTGTACTAAGCATGGCAAATAATTTTTCCACAGAATGCAAGCTCCAAGAGGACAAGACCAAATCAATTCTATTCACTATTGTATGCTACCAAGTCTAACACAGACTGAAAGTAGGCATTAATAAATTTGTGTTCATTGAATAGATGTACAGATATATTTAAAAGTTTTGCAAGGCACACTCTCTGTTTTGGGGAACAAATAATATGATCTTTGAAATATATAATAATATAATTTTAGAGATACATAATGTATTAGTAGGATTTCAAGTTTCAGGTCCTAGACCTGAGATCAGACTTTAAAGAAAGAAAAACATGGGAGACATCAACTAATTCATGGGAACTTGCACAACTTTCCTGGCTGTGTTTACTTGAAATGTTTTACAGACATATTCTCTGGGAAGAAGTAGCAGTCTCAACCCAGGGTTGCTTTCAGTGTCTTAAACACAAGAGATATATAGCAAAACAGTATTACCTGATTGTTGTGCTTAAAGTCTCCCTCTTTATGTGTTCAGGAATTTTTCAGGAATAGGCCAGAACTAAGTTATGCACAGGGAATGTTTTCCTAGCCTGGGCAAGAGAAGGCACCAGCTTTAGCTCCTTTGATTTTTCTGGTTACTACATTGTTGTTGTTGTTCAGTCTGACATGACTGAGCAACTGAGCAAAATAACAACATGTTGATTTTAATTTAACGTTGTTATGCTTAGTTGTGGGGGGCAGTGTGGACGGGCATTCTTTATTTTTATTTTATTCTTTAATTTTTATTGAAGTATTTGTTGCTGTTCAGTCTCTCAGTCATTTCTGACTCTTTGCGATCCCATGGACTGCAGCATGCCAGGCTTCCCGGTCCTTCACCATCTCCCAGAGTTTGCTCAAACTCATGTCCATCAACTCGGTGATGCCATCGAACCATCTCATCCTCTGTCGTCCCCTTCTCATCCTGCCTTCAATCTTTCCTAGCATCAGGGTCTTTTCCAATGAGTCATCTCTTCGCCTCAGGTGGCCAAAATATTGGAGCTTCAGCATCACTACTAGTCTTAATTGGCCACTTTCCCCAGGATATGGCCCTAAAGTTGTCTTATAGACATTACGCAAAAGTGAAACAAATCTAGATGATTCAATTCCTAAACAAAAAGTCAGACATATATTTATTTCACTTTATTTTACAAGCACATCAAGCCATAATAGTGACAAGATTAGGTAGCATGGTATAGATTATATGGGAGAAGAAATGTGTCTCTTGTGAGTTGTAATCATAAGACAGATTCAACATTTTCCAAAGTGTACAAATTTAAGTTTGTTGTTAGTTTTCCTGTGGAGACAAAAATAGCAACAAATGAGAAATGCTGAGGCCATAGGCATTTCATTAGCATCCATATTTCACCAGTGAGCCCCTCAAAGTGTAGCCAAGTCTTTCCATTTATTGATGCTTTTAAGAGGAGTGACGGCAGTTTAGGGATTTTTTAGCAGCTGGTGCTGATGGCATAAGGATAAGGCTCATAATACATCACAGTCAGTTTATGTCCCTAAAAACATACTTTAATGGATTTTTTATTTAAAGAAGATACATGTAAGTGTTTTTTTTTATGAGTTCATAAATTTTTCTTAATAAAACAATCAGAACAATATGCCATATATATTAGATGCTCGTTTTCAGTCATGTTTGTTTTAAAAGTACTTAAAAGGAACTGTAAGTTTCTAAATACACTCTAGTATGGCAGAAAGTGAAGAGGAACTAAAAAGCCTCTTGATGAAAGTGAAAGAGGAGAGTGAAAAAGTTGGCTTAAAGCTCAACATTCAGAAAACTAAGATCATGGCATCTGGTCCCATCACCTCATGGGAAATAGATGGGGAGACAGTGGAAACAGTGTCAGACTTTATTTTTCTGGGCTCCAAAATCACTGCAGATGGTACTGCAGCCATGCAATTAAAAGATGCTTACTCCTTGGAAGGAAAGTTATGACCAACCTAGACAGCATATTAAAAAGCAGAGACATTACTTTGCCAACAAAGGTCCATCTGGCCAAGGCTATGGTTTTTTCCAGTGGTCATGTATGGATGTGAGAGTTGGACTGTGAAGAAAGTTGAGCGCCGAAAAATTGATGCTTTTGAACTATGGTGTTGGAGAAGACTCTTGAGAGTCCCTTGGACTGCAAGGAGATCCAACCAGTCCATCCTAAAGGAGATCAGTCCTGGGTGTTCATTGGAAGGACTGATGCTGAAGCTGAAACTCCAATACTTTGGCCACCTCATGTGAAGAGTTGACTCGTTGGAAAAGACCCTGAGGCTGGGAGGGATTGGGGGCAGGAGGAGAAGGGGACGACAGAGGATGAGATGGCTGGATGGCATCACCGACTTGATGGGCATGAGTTTGGGTAAACTCCGGGAGTTTGTGATGGACAGGGAGGCCTGGCATGCTGCGATTCATGGGGTTGCAAAGAGTCGGACACGACTGAGCGACTGAAGTGAACTGACATTAGTCATCATTTCGTGCTTTTTGAGCTGATGCTAATATATCTTTTGGATGATTACTTTGTAATCTTTAAACTACTTTTGATTATTTGATTTTCTATATTTAAGTTTATTATACCTCCAGGATACATTTTTTTTTTCTTTTAAGAAACAGACTCAGAACTAGCACAAGTTCTTTAGGTTTTTCAAATAGTGTCCCCTTTTGGACCAATTGTTAAGGAACTCTAATGTGTCCAGACTTAGTTGCTGAAGCTGAACAATAAACACAGCTCATCCTAGCAGTTGTGGACTGGCATGCCTGGATGGAGGGACATTTCTTTTTCCCTGAAAATAAACAAAGCATAGGCTGCGAGCCAAACTGGTGAATTTTTCGTGGGAAGAGTTTAAGCAATAGATTAATAGGTGGAAGTTGAACTGGATGACCTTTAAATTTCTTTCCAAGATTCCTTCCTTCTAAGGTTCTTTACTCACTCTTACTGTCAATATGTAGTGACACAGGAATACCAGTGACTCCCCAATCCTGTAAATTATGAGAATTCTATTCATCAGAGTCAGCAGGAGATGATTCACATATTCTATACCATAAACAACAACTTCTGCTTCAAGTACACTTAACACGTAATTATTACCCCTTAAATATAGAAAACTATTTCAATAATTACTCAACTTCATAACAAAAGTAGCAATCATTGCTGTAAGTTTTGCCTTCAGATCCACAAATTGGTGCATATATGTCATAACAAAATCTTTCTTCTGATGGTAACTTTTTATATTTACTACAGTCAATCTGGAAATACATATAAAAAGCCTTGAATTCCTTAAGCAAAATTTTTATTCTCAGGACTTAGGATTTTACAAGCAAGTTCAGAAAGCTCTCAGTGCATTTGTGTCTTATTCCAATTGTCTATTCTCAGTTAACCCCAAGATACAGTAAGTAAAAAAAAATTTTATAGCATATATATATAATCATGAGTGATAAACTTCTTTATAATAACTGGTAACTGAATCATTATTTATATTAAAGTAGAATCTTTTCCACCATACTGGTTGACGCATCTGTTCTCAACACATACAGCATATTCACAAGTACAACCATTCCCATGGGATCAGTTTTCTACATATCTCATGTAGTACAGTTTGCTACTTCTCTCTTTCAATTTAAAGGTTCTGCCTGAATGTAAGTATGAGATATATTATGATGATAACTACTATAGTTATAAGAACTTCTACATCATAGCAACATTTGCCATTAATTATTGGTAACAAGGTACTTGATATACACTTTGCTAGCACATAGGCAAACAGATGTATTTTAACATTGTAGTGGAGATCCACTAATCTGTTTCTGGAGCCAAAGCCAAGGTGATAAGTTGCCTGCAGGGGCAAGTAGGCAATTACCAAGAAAGAATTTTATAGGTTTTTCATCTTTGAGCAAATTGTGGAGTGTGGACATTAAAGTCAAACATGTTGGAATTCAAATCCTGACTATATAACCCTGGGATAATTATTTTTCCTCTCTAAGCCTTACTTTATTTATCTGCAAAATGAAGGCAATAATAACTGTATTATAATATTAAAGTAAAACATACATAACTGAGAAGATATGTATGAAATACTTAGCAGTACATGGCATGGTAAATAGTGAATACATGATAGCTATTAATTTTGTTCTGTGGCTTTACTTCCAATTCTACACTAACTCCAGTTCTTTACCAAAGACTCTACATTTCCAGCTTCTTCTGTCCCAGAGTTTCAGACATCATATTTTTCTTTTTTAAAAATGTATTTTTATTGAAGTATAGCTGATTTATAATTTGCAATGTTGTGTTAGTTTCTGGTATACAGCAAACTGATTAAGTTATATGGACATTGAATATAGTGCCCTGTAGTGTACAGTAAGACCTTGTTGTGTACACATTCTATATATTTATTAGTTTGCATCTACTAATCTGCCCCCCACCCCTGGCAACCTGTCTGTTCTCTATGTCTATGACTCTGATTTGGTTTCAAAAATAGGTTCACTTGCAGACATGATATTTTTCTAATGTTTGAGTATCTCCACTTAGATAACTCAAAATATGCTTAAATTCATGTTCCCCTTCAGATATGTTTCATTAATTAATTCATCCACTCCTTCAGTTACTATGCTTTATGAACCTTCTAAATTTTAGAGCTGAGCTGAGAGCTGCCAATACAAAGATTACTAAGCATGACAGGATGGGAGGGGGGGACCTCAGAGGCTAGTACAGCGTGGTGGAAAATGGAACTGCAGTGCCCCACGTCATGTATGGCTGCCCTGTGGTTTGTCCCCGGACAAAACAAATGTCCTTTTCATTACAGGGGACTGGAATGCAGAAGTAGGAAGTAAAGATATACCTGGAGTAACAGGCAAATTTGGCCTTGGAGTACAAAATTAAGCAGGGAAAAGGCTAACAGTTTTGCCAAGAGAACACACTGGTCATGGCCAACACCCTCTTCCAACAACACAAGAGATGACTCTACACATGGACATCCCTAGATGGTCAATACTGAAATCAGGTTGATTATATTCTTTGCAGCCAATGATGGAGAAGTTCTGTACAGTCAGCAAAAACAAGACCAGGAGCTGACTGTGACTCAGATCCTGAACTCCTTATTGCCAAATTCAGACTTAAATTGAAGAAAGTAGGGAAAACCACTAGACCATTCAGGTATGACCTAAATCAAATCCCTCACAATTTTACAGTGGAAGTGACAAACAGATTCAAGGGATTAGATCTGATAAACAGTGCCTGAAGAACTATGGACGGAGGTTCATGACATTTTACAGGAGGCAGGGATCAAGACCATCCCCAAGAAAAAGAAATGCAAAAAGGCAAATGGTTTGCCTGAGGACAAATAGCTGAGAAAAGAAGAGAAGTGAAAGGCAAAGGAGAAAAGGAAAGGTATACCCATTTGAATGCAGAGTTCCCAAGAATAGCAAGGAGAGATAAGAAAGCCTTCCTCAGTGATCAATGCAAAGAAATAGAGGAAAACAGACTGGGAAAGACTAGAGATCTCTTGAAGAAAATTAGAGATACCAAGGGAACATTTCATGCAAAGATGGGCACAATAAAGGACACAAATGGTATGTACCTAACAGAAGTAGAAGATATTAAGAACAGGTGCAAGAATACACAGAAGAACTATATAAAATAGATCTTAATGACCCAGATTATCACGATGGTATGATCACTCACCTAGAACCATACATCCTGGAATGCGAAGTCAAATGGGCCTTAGGAAGCATCATTATGAACAAAACTAGTGGAGGTGATGGAATTCCAGTTGAGCTATTTCAGATCCTAAAAGATGATGCTGTGAAAGTGCTGCACTCAATATGCCAGCAAATTTGGAAAACTCAGCAGTGGCCACAGGACTGGAAAAGATCAGTTTTCATTCCAATCCCAAAGAAAGGCAATGCCAAAGAATGCTCAAACAACTGCACAGTTATACTCATCTCACACGCTAGCAAAGCAACGCTCAAAATTTTCCAAGTCAAGCTTCAACAGTACGTGAACTGTGAACTTCCAGATGTTCAAGCTGGTTTTAGAAAAGGCAGAGGAGCCAAAGATCAAATTGCCAACATCCGCTGGATCATCGAAAAAGCAAAGAGAGTTCCAGAAAAACATCTGCTTTATTGACTATGCCAAAGCCTTTGACTGTGTGGATCACAATAAACTGTGGAAAATTCTTAAAGAGATGGGAATACTGGACCACCTTACCTGCCTCCTGAGAAATCTGTATGCAAGTCAGGAAGCAACAGTTACAACTGTACATGAAACAACAGACTGGTTCCAAATTGGGAAAGGAGTGCATCAAAGCTGTATATTATAACCCTGCTTATTTAACTTATATGAAGAGTACATCATGAGAAATGCTGGGCTGCATGAAGCACAAGCTGGAATCAAGATTGCCAGGAGAAATATCAATAACCTCAGATATGCAGATGACACTACCCTTATGGCAGACAGTGAAGAAGAACTAAAGAGCCTCTTGATGAATGTCAAAGAGGAGAGTGAAAAGTTGGCTTAAAGCTCAACATTCAGAAAGCTAAGATCGTGGCATTCAATCCCATCACTTCATGGCAAATAGATGGGGAAACAGTGGAAATAGTGACAGATTTTATTTTGGGGGGCTCCAAAATCACTGCAGATGATGACTGCAGCCATGAAATTAAAAAACACTTGCTCCTTGGAAGAAAAGCTATGGCCAACTTAGACAGGATATTAAAAAGGAGAGACATTACATTGCCAACCAAGGTCTGTCTAGTCAGAGCTATGGTTTTTCCAGTAGTCATGTATGGATGTGAGAGTTGGGCTATAAAGAAAGCTGAGTGCCAAAGAATTGATGCTTTTGAACTGTGGTGTTGGAGAAGACTCTTGAGAGTCCCTTGGACTGCAAGGAGATCCAACCAGTCCATCCTAAAGGAAATCAGTCCTGAATATTCATTGAAAGGACTGATACTGAAGCTGAAACTCCAATACTTTGGCTACCTGTTGTGAAGAACTGACTCATTGGAAAAGAACCTGTTGCTGGGAAAGATTAAAGGTGGGAGGAGAAGGAGATGACAGAGGATGAGATGGTTGGATGGCATCACTGACTCAATGGACATGAGTTTGAGTAAGCTCCGAGAGTTGGTGATGGACAGGGAGGCCTGGCATGCTGCAGTCCATGGTTTTGCAAAGAGCTGGACACGACTGAGTGACAGAACTGAACTGAACTGATGTCAAGTATATGCCAGCATGATTTCACTTCTTCTTGCTTGTTCAAACCCTAATGCCAGAATTTATATCATATGCATTGTGAGCAGGAAACTGTAAGGTTTAATATTCATTAACCTTTTCATTCTTACACAGCTAATAAATCATGAAGGAAGGCTTGAATTCAATCCTGACTCCAAAATTTGCAGTCTTAATCTCTTATTTTCTTTAACAGGGAAACCAAAATTTTTGACTCAAAGTAGTGGAAGGGATTGCCTGGACCCCCAGGGTAATGCAGCTAGAAAGCAGTAGAGCTAGTCTAAAACCCAAATTGCCTGGTAGCTAGCTTAAGTTTTTACTACCACACCTAGATTGTCTCAACAGTAGTCATTATTTAATGAGTAATGAAAAAAAGGTTAAATTAAAATCTTCATTCTTTAAGATAGAGAACAAAGATGTATGTGACCCATTTAAACATTTTAAGTCCTGACTTGTCCTTCCTGAACTTTACTATGTTTCAGGTACTGTGCTAAGCCCTTTTCAAATATTACAGCTTTAAATTTTGCAATATTGTGAAATATGAGGCAAGTATTGTTTTCCGTGGGGACACTATCAAACAGCTAGAATTTAACTCAGCACCTAGTCACTCGGATGCTAGGTGTCTAACTACTCTGCCCTGCCCCTTCCATTTTAGAAAGGTCTGCCTACAGTTTTTTAAATGAAACAATTTTTGAAACTTAAAAAATAAAGCCTTCAAACATGTAGAAATTTAATTAATATATAGTGTTGAGTATTTCTTTACTGATACTGGCCTTTAAGATTATACAAAATAGTACTGTCATGTCAAGATGGGTATACAGACCTGTTCATGGTGTTTGACACATTCTACATCTGTAAGATAAAGACAAAGAAATTTAAACTCTGGAAGAATCTAATCTTATTAGAAAACTAATCTTTGATTTGTTTCAGGTCTCAGACTGTCATCAAAATATAAGATTCACTTCAAAGCTGTGTGTATGAGCATAATATTAAAGGTTGAAGCTCTTCACACAAAACTTTTCATTTTCTTTTTTGAAGTAGGTTTAGAGTGTAGCCCAAAAGATGAAATAGCTATTATAATAATGCATTTGTGCTGTTCTTTCCTACTTCATAATCTGAACTTAGAAAATATTAAAAAAAAACCAAACACAAGTTTTATATATTGGAAGTGTCTGCTGTTATGTAACAAGCCTGGAGGCAGAAATTGGACTAGCAGTTGAAAATTCTAGGGAGGCAGATTTCAACTCAATAATGGAAGAAGACAAATAGTAGTTCATGCTGCCAAACTATAGATTGCCAGTCATGGATTGAATTGTTTTATGATGAAATGAGATCCCAATAAAAAGTGATGTTAAGTCCAAGGATACATTGGATAGACATTTCCCAAAGAAGTTATACTAAATGTTTATATGGATAGCAATTTGGCCTTGGTTGACCATTTAGGTCCACTTGCACCCTGATGATATAATTTGGTCATTTATTGGTACAAAGGAAAAAGTGCATTTCAAAAATGTTCCTTTATTATATGTGTTGTGTATATTTCAGAATTATATGGGTAGAAGATAACATGACCTCTCAATATCAGGGCGGGGGCAGGGTTATGAGGGAGATACTCACTGAGGATAGTTGCAAGCACCAGGGCTGAGAGCAGGACAAAGGCTGTTGTTCTCATGCTGCTGAAGTGGCCAAGGGCAGTCCAGTGGAGGAAGAAGAAGTGACTTTCTGGTGTCTGCCCAGCCTGGATGGGTTCTGCCTTATATATTGTCAAGAGTTCTATCTCAGTTGTGAAATAGCTATTCCAGAAACAGAAGCTTGGGAAGTGGTCAGAAAAATCTGCTAAGGAGGGATATTTATTTTGTTGTGAAAGAGAGGTGATTATATATGACATTTTAATAGATCATAGGACCCAATAAAGTTGGCATTATTTCCTCACCCCTTTAAGTTTGTGTGCTTTTACACCTGTTACACAGTTTGATCTTCATAACAGATAGTAACTACCATTCTGACAGATAGTAACTACCATTTTCTTTATTCTACAGATGAGGGAATGAAGTCACAAGGAAGTTAAGTAATTTCACTTGGTTTACTACATATTCTTTGGTGTACTGCTTTTTCTAGGAAAACTCATCAGTATGGCAGCTTTATAGGTTTTAACACTTTCTCAGGTTCCCCTCTTTCTTTGTCTCTCCTCTAGAACCAAAGGGGGAAGTGTTGGCAGTTGAGACCCCAGACTGGGAACAGAGAAAAGGTATCAGCATCCAAGTCTCGATTCAGCACAAACAGGCAACAATTCCTGACTTTTAGGAAGAGGGTAATTTCCCCCCAAATCCCATATTTGGGGAGATGGTATAATGGGTGGAGCTGGTGAGCACTCACACCTCATTTACCCACCAGATGTCTGCTGAAAGCTTCTTTATCAAGGGCCCTTAGGAGGAGGATTTCCCCAAAGCCAATAATAAAGAGGTATGTAACCATTGTAGCAAAGAACAGAGCTGGTGGATGTAGTAGCTAGACTGTCCCTGAAGCTTTGGCCATGATTATCTGGTCCCCAAATGCAGGCTGATGGCTCAAAAATGAGATGTTAACTTGCCCTGGCATGTAGTTACACACAGGGTCAGTGATGGTGGTTTAGTTGCTAAGTCATGTCCAACTCTTATGAACTCATGAACTGTAGACTACCAGATTCCTCTGTCCATGGGATTCTCCAGGCAAGAATACTGGAGTAGTTTGCCATTTCCTTCTCCAGGGGATCTTTCTGACCCAGGAATTGAACCTGGGTCTCTTGGAGATTGCAGGCAGATTCTTTACCGACTGAGCTATGAGGGAAGCCCTGCTAATAAAATAACTTTCAACAGATAAGCCACCAGCCATTTAGTCATGATTTATTTATTTATTTATTTATTTTTACATTTTTTAAACAATTTTTTTATTTTTTTATTTTATTTTTTCTCTCTTTTTTTTTTTTATTAGTTGGAGGCTAATTACTTCACAACATTTCAGTGGGTTTTGTCATACATTGATATGAATCAGCCATAGAGTTACACGTATTCCCCATCCCGATCCCCCCTCCCACCTCCCTCTCCACCCGATTCCTCTGGGTCTTCCCAGTGCACCAGGCCCGAGCACTTGTCTCATGCATCCCACCTGGGCTGGTGATCTGTTTCACCACAGATAGTATACATGCTGTTCTTTCAAAACATCCCACCCTCACCTTCTCCCACAGAGTTCAAAAGTCTGTTCTGTACTTCTGTGTCTCTTTTTCTGTTTTGCATATAGGGTTATCGTTACCATCTTTCTAAATTCCATATATATGTGTTAGTATGCTATAATGTTCTTTATCTTTCTGGCTTACTTCACTCTGTATAATGGGCTCCAGTTTCATCCATCTCATTAGAACTGATTCAAATGAATTCTTTTTAATGGCTGAGTAATATTCCATGGTGTATATGTACCACAGCTTCCTTATCCATTCATCTGCTGATGGGCATCTAGGTTGCTTCCATGTCCTGGCTATTATAAACAGTGCTGCGATGAACTTTGGGGTGCACGTGTCTCTTTCAGATCTGGTTTCCTCAGTGTGTATGCCCAGAAGTGGGATTGCTGGGTCATATGGCAGTTCTATTTCCAGTTTTTTAAGAAATCTCCACACTGTTTTCCATAGTGGCTGTACTAGTTTGCATTCCCACCAACAGTGTAAGAGGGTTCCCTTTTCTCCACACCCTCTCCAGCATTTATTGCTTGTAGACTTTTGGATAGCAGCCATCCTGACTGGCGTGTAATGGTACCTCATTGTGGTTTTGATTTGCATTTCTCTGATAATGAGTGATGTTGAGCATCTTTTCATGTGTTTGTTAGCCATCTGTATGTCTTCTTTGGAGAAATGTCTGTTTAGTTCTTTGGCCCATTTTTTGATTGGGTCATTTATTTTTCTGGAATTGAGCTTCAGGAGTTGCTTGTATATTTTTGAGATTAATCCTTTGTCTGTTTCTTCATTTGCTATTATTTTCTCCCAATTCTGAGGCTGTCTTTTCACCTTACTTATAGTTTCCTTTGTTGTGCAAAAGCTTTTAAGTTTCATTAGGTCCCATTTGTTTAGTTTTGCTTTTATTTCCAATATTCTGGGAGGTGGGTCATAGAGGATCTTGCTGTGATTTATGTCGGAGAGTGTTTTGCCTATGTTCTCCTCTAGGAGTTTTATAGTTTCTGGTCTTACATTTAGATCTTTAATCCATTTTGAGTTTATTTTTGTGTATGGTGTTAGAAAGTGTTCTAGTTTCATTCTTTTACAAGTGGTTGACCAGTTTTCCCAGCACCACTTGTTAAAGAGGTTGTCTTTTTTCCATTGTATATCCTTGCCTCCTTTGTCAAAGATAAGGTGTCCATAGGTTCGTGGATTTATCTCTGGGCTTTCTATTCTGTTCCATTGATCTATATTTCTGTCTTTGTGCCAGTACCATACTGTCTTGATGACTGTGGCTTTGTAGTAAGAGTCTGAAGTCAGGCAGGTTGATTCCTCCAGTTCCATTCTTCTTTCTCAAGATTACTTTGGCTATTCGAGGTTTTTTGTATTTCCATACAAATTGTGAAATTCTTTGGTAAAAAAAAAAAAAAAATACCGTTGGTAGCTTGATAGGGATTGCATTGAATCTATAGATTGCTTTGGGTAGAATAGCCATTTTGACAATATTGATTCTTCCAATCCATGAACACGGTATGTTTCTCCATCTGTTTGTGTCCTCTTTGATTTCTTTCATCAGTGTTTTATAGTTTTCTATGTATAGGTCTTTTGTTTCTTTAGGTAGATATACTCCTAAGTATTTTATTCTTTTTGTTGCAATGGTGAATGGTATTGTTTCCTTAATTTCTCTTTCTGTTTTTTCATTGTTAGTATATAGGAATGCAAGGGATTTCTGTGTGTTAATTTTATATCCTGCAACTTTACTATATTCATTGATTAGCTCTAGTAATTTTCTGGTAGAGTCTTTAGGGTTTTCTATGTAGAGGATCATGTCATCTGCAAACAGTGAGAGTTTCACTTCTTCTTTTCCTATCTGGATTCCTTTTACTTCTTTTTCTGCTCTGATTGCTGTGGCCAAAACTTCCAACACTATGTTGAATAGTAGTGGTGAGAGTGGGCACCCTTGTCTTGTTCCTGATTTCAGGGGAAATGCTTTCAATTTTTCACCATTGAGGGTGATGCTTGCTGTGGGTTTGTCATATATAGCTTTTATTATGTTGAGGTTGCTCCTTCTATTCCTGCTTTTCTGGAGAGTTTTAATCATAAATGAGTGTTGAATTTTGTCAAAGGCTTTCTCTGCATCTATTGAGATAATCATATGGTTTTTATCTTTCAATTTGTTAATGTGGTGTATTACATTGATTGATTTGCGGATATTAAAGAATCCTTGCATTCCTGGGATAAAGCCCACTTGGTCATGGTGTATGATTTTTTTTAATATGTTGTTGGATTCTGTTTGCTAGAATTTTGTTAAGGATTTTTGCATCTATGTTCATCAGTGATATTGGCCTGTAGTTTTCTTTTTTTGTGGCATCTTTGTCTGGTTTTGGAATTAGGGTGATGGTGGCCTCATAGAATGAGTTTGGAAGTTTACCTTCATCTGCAATTTTCTGGAAGAGTTTGAGTAAGATAGGTGTTAGCTCTTCTCTAAATTTTTGGTAGAATTCAGCTGTGAAGCCATCTGGTCCTGGGCTTTTGTTTGCTGGAAGATTTCTGATTACAGTTTCGATTTCCTTGCTTGTGATGGCTCTGTTAAGATCTTCTATTTCTCCCTGGTTCAGTTTTGCAAAGTTATACTTTTCTAAGAATTTGTCCATTTCATCCAAGTTGTCCGTTTTATTGGCATAGAGCTGCTGGTAGTAGTCTCTTATGATCCTTTGTATTTCAGTGTTGTCTGTTGTGATCTCTCCATTTTCATTTCTAATTTTGTTAATTTGGTTCTTCTCTCTTTGTTTCTTAATGAATCTTGCTAATGGTTTGTCAATTTTGTTTATTTTTTCAAAAAACCAGCTTTTAGCTTTGTTGATTTTTGCTATGGTCTCTTTAGTTTCTTTTGCATTTATTTCTGCCCTAATTTTTAAGCTTTCTTTCCTTCTGCTAACCCTGGGCTTCTTCATTTCTTCCTTCTCTAATTGCTTTAGGTGTAGAGTTAGGTTATTTATTTGGCTTTTTTTCTTGTTTCTTGATGTAAGCCTGTAATGCTTTGAACCTTCCCCTTAGCACTGCTTTTACAGTGTCCCATAGGTTTTGGGTTGTTGTGTTTTCATTTTCATTCATTTCTATACATATTTTGATTTCTTATTTGATTTCTTCTATAATTTGTTGGTTATTCAGAAGCGTGTTATTTAGCCTCCATATGTTTGAATTTTTAACAATTTTTTTCCTGTAATTGAGATCTAATCTTACTGCACTGTGGTCAGAAAAGGTGACTGGAAGGATTTCAATTTTTGTGAATTTTCCAAGACCAGATTTATGGCCCAGGATGTGATCTATCCTGGAGAAGGTTCTGTGTGCACTTGAGAAAAAGGTGAAGTTGATTGTTTTGGGGTGAAATGTCCTGTAGATATCAATTAGGTCTAGCTGGTCCATTGTGTCATTTAAGGTTTGTGTTTCCTTGTTAATTTTCTGTTTAGTTGATCTATCCATAGTTGTGAGTGGGGTATTAAAGTCTCCCACTATTATTGTGTTACTATTAATTTCCTCTTTCATACTTGTCAGCGTTTGCTGTACATATTGCGGTGCTCCTATGTTGGGTGCATATATATTTATAATTGTTATATCTTCTTCTTGGATTGATCCTTTGATCATTATGTAGTTTCCTTCTTTGTCACTTTGCACATCCTTTATTTGAAAGTCTATTTTATCTGATATGAGTATTGCAACTCCTGCTTTCTTTTGGTCTCCGTTTGCGTGAAATATTTTTTTCCAGCCCTTCACTTTTAGTCTGTATGTGTCTCTTGTTTTGAGGTGGGTCTCTTGTAGACAGCATATATAGGGGTCTTGTTTTTGTATCCATTCAGCCAATCTTTGTCTTTTGGTTGGGGCATTGAACCCATTTACATTTAAGGTAATTATTGATAGATGTGGTCCCGTTGCCATTTACTTTGTTATTTTGGGTTCACGTTTATACAACCTTTCTGCATTTCCTGTCTAGAGAAGATCCTTTAGCATTTGTTGAAGAGCTGGTTTGGTGGTGCTGAATTCTCTCAGCTTTTGCTTGTCTGTAAAGCTTTTGAATTCTTCATATCTGAATGAGATCCTTGCTGGGTACAGTAATCTAGGTTGTAGGTTATTCTCTTTCATTACTTTAAGTATGTCCTGCCATTCCCTTGTGGCCTGGAGGGTTTCTATTGATAGATCAGCTGTTATCCTTATGGGGATCCCTTTGTGTGTTATTTGTTGTTTCTCCCTTGCTGCTTTTAGTATTTGTTCTTTGTGTTTGATCTTTGTTAATTTGATTAATATGTGTCTTGGGGTGTTTCACCTTGGGTTTATCCTGTTTGGGACTCTCTGGGTTTCTTGGACTTGGGTGGCTATTTCCTTCCCCATTTTAGGGAAGTTTTCAGCTATTATCTCCTCGAGTATTTTCTCATGGCCTTTCTTTTTGTCTTTTTCTTCTGGAACTCCTATGATTCGAATGTTGGGGCATTTCACAGTGTCCCAGAGGTCCCTGAGGTTGTCCTCATTTCTTTTGATCCTTTTTTCTTTTTTCCTCTCTGCTTCATTTATTTCCACCATTTTATCTTCTACCTCACTTGTCCTATCTTCTGTCTCCATTATTCTACTCTTGGTTCCCTCCATAGTGTTTTTGATCTCATTCATTGCATTATTCATTTTTAATTGACTCTTTTTTATTTCTTCTATGTCTTTATTAAACATTTCTTGCATCTTTTCAATCTTTGTCTCCAGGCTATTTATCTGTAACTCCATTTTGTTTTCAAGATTTTGGATCATTTTTATTATCATTATTCTAAATTCTTTTTCAGGTAGATTCCCTATCTCCTCCTCTTTTGTTTGACTTGGTGGGCATTTTTCATGTTCCTTTACCTGTTGGGTATTTCTCTGCCCTTTCATCTTGTTTAGATTGCTGTGTCTGGAGTGGGCTTTCTGTATTCTGGAGGTCTGTGGTTCCATTTATTGTGGAGGTTTTACCCAGTGGGTGGGGTTAGACGATTGGCTTGTCAAGGTTTCCTGGTTAGGGAAGCTTGCGTCGGTGTTCTGGTGCATGGAACTTGATTTCTTCTCTTTGGAGAGCAATGGAGTGCCCAGTAATGAGTTTTGAGATGGGTCTATGTGTTAGGTGTGACCTTGGGAAGCCTGTATGTTGACGTTCAGGGCTATGTTCCTACGTTGTTGGAGAATTTGCGTGGTATGTCTTGCTCTAAAACTTATTGGCTGTTGGGTGGTGGTTGGTTTCAGTGTAGGTATGGAGGCTTTTGGACGGCCACTTATTACTTAAAGTTCCATGTAGTCAGGAGTTTTCTGGTGTTCTCAGGTTTTGGGCTTAAGTCTCCTGCCTCTGGACTTCAGGAAGTTTTATTCTTCCAGTAGTCTCAGGACTTCTCCAACTATACAGCACTGATAATAAAACTTCTAGGTTAATGGCAAAAAGATTCTCCCCCATTAGGGACACCCAGAGAGGTTCACAGAGTTACATGAAGAAGAGGAGAGGGAGGAGGGAGATAGAGATGAGCAGGAGGAGAAAAAGGGGGACTCAAGAGGAGAGAGACAGATCTACACAGTTGTCTGTTCCCAGAGTGTTCTCCGTAGCCCAGACACCCACAAAGATTCACAGAATTGGATTGGGAAGAGAAGGGGAAAGGAGGAGATAGAGGTGTTCTGAGGTAGAAAACAGAGAGTCAAGATTGGGAGAGAATAATCAACACACTCCTGAATAAAAATGGGAACTGAATATTGGATTCTTAAATGTTCACAATTTATATCATATACTGAAAAACAAAAATTGAAAATCTAGAGTAGAGGTTAGACTCAAAAATACTATATTAAAAACAAAAACCAAAACACACACACAAAAAATTTTAGAAATATATATGATTTCGGTTTAAAAATAGGGCTTCTCTTTTTTTTTTTTTGTAAGGTTATAGTGTATTGAAAATGAAAATTAAGGAGTAGTAGAGGAGTACTAGAGGACTTTAAAAGAAATGAGAAAAAGAAAAAGAAAAAATAGAAGAGAGAAAGGGAAAAAAAAAGAAAAAAAGTTTTCCCTAATTAAAAAAATCGTAAAAATCTATGAAAATGAAAGTTAAGGAGTAATGGGGGAGTAATAGGGACTTTTAAAGGAAAATAAAAGAGAAAAAATTTAAAAAAAATTAAAAAAAATTTTTTTTCTTACTTAAAAAAAAAAAATAAGTAAAAATATATCTAGGAATTTCTCTGGAGCTGTTGCGGTCAGTGTGGGTTTGGCTCAGTTTCAGATAGCTCCTCATACCAGCTTACACTTCTCGATATCTATAGGCCCCTTCCGGTGTAGTCAGTGTTTTCTACAGGGATTTTAATCTGTTGCACCGGTCCCTTCTGAAGCAGTTCTCTTTGTTTATTTGGCTTCTGTTTGCCGGTCTCTTCAGAGCCTCATTTCCGCCCTGACACAGGCGGGCGGAGGTGGACTCTTATTCAGGTAGCTAGTTCCGTTGCCCTGCGGGGAGGGGCTGGCGCTGCAGGAAGGGGCTGGCGCTGCGGGGAGGGAGGGGCGCTGCTTTCCCCGTCTGCGCTGCTCAGGCTCCCGGCTGCTCTATACGGAGCGCGCCCCGCGCTCTGCGCGGTGCCAGCCCTCGGGTGTTCCACAAAGGCGCGGAACAAAAAGCTCCGCCTGCTCTTTGTGCCTTCCCTGTCAGAGCAATCCAGGCAGTCAGCGGCTTGACGGGCGCACTCTCCCCGGGTATGGCACGCCCACTCCCTTCCACAGTCCCAGTCTCAGTTTCCGCGGCGCCAGTCGGGTGCGTGTGCCTTCTCCCCTCCGCGGTCCCAGTCTCAGTTTCCGCCCGCACCAGTCGGGTGCGTGCGCCCTCTGCCCTCCGCGTCCCCAGCCCCAGTTCCCGCCCGCGCCGGTCCGGTGCCTGTGCCCTGTGTCTCGCCACGACCCTCCCGGCGGATGTCGACCATCCAGAATCTCAGGAGGTCTTTGATTAGAAACTGGAGGCCTGTTTGCAGTGTGGCAGGGGATGCGGTCCTTGGGGGCAAGCCTGCCTCCTTCCCCTCCCCCCTGCCTCCTGCCTCCGGCGGGGCTGGACCGGTCCGCAGCCTGCGAGCTCTTCTCTGGACTTTCTCGGTCCCTTTGTTCTGCGAACGGCCGGGAGTGTGTTCAGCCGGTTAATTTTCTCTCTCTCTCTTTTGCTCTCCCACAGTTCAAGTTGGCAACTCACAAAAGCTCCCTCCGATTGTCCTCAGGGCACTCAGGCCTGGACCCTATCCCAAGCAATGCCGCCCGCTCCTCCCCGTTCCGCCCCCACTTGCTGGTGGCGGATGCGGGTGTCTGGGGTACTTTTCTGCTGGGAGTTGCTTTTAGGCTCGTATTCTGTGGGTTTTATTTATTGTTTCCCTCCCAGTCAGGTTGCCCTCCGAGATTCAAACACTTCCCCCAGGCCCGCCAGTGCGAGGGTTTCCCGGTGTCTGGAAATGTCCTCTATTAAGACTCTCTTCCCGGGACGGATCCGTCCTTAGCTCTTTTGTCTCACTTTTTATCTTTTATATTTTGTCCTACCTCCTTTCTAAGACAATGGGCTGCTTTTCTGGGCGCCTGATGACCTCAGCTATCGATCAGAAGTTGTTTTGTGAAGTTTGCTCTGCGTTCAGTTATTCTTTTGATGAATTTGTGGGAGAGAAAGTGGTCTCCCCGTCCTACTCCTCTGCATCTTGGCTCCTCTAGTCATGATTTAAATAAGCTTAATTGTGCTTTCATCAAACCATGCTTCACTTGAAGTCTTTGATAAAGGCCACAAGAACACTTTTTGGAATGTGCCAGTTTTTGAATAAAGTGCCCCTGTGAGAAGACCTCAGAAGCAGTTCTTGCAGTTTTGGTAGATAGAGTTGAAAGACACGGTCTCTACCACTAATGGAGGTAGTGCCAAAGGCTGAGAGACTAAAATTCACATTTGTTTCCCTTCAGAAGGATAAAACAACTGGAAACTGTGCTGAGATGGTTTGGAGGGCAGGCATCATAATGTTATATGAATTCATTGCCACCTGCACCATTCCCTGCGTGACCTTGTGCAAATTATTGAACTCGTAGAAGCCTTAGTTTCTTTATTTTGATTTGCTTACTCGGTAATTATTAATGAAGATTCACTCTGTCTTAGAGAGTGTAATACAACTTGGGTATACCATGAATAATGGAAAACTATTGCCACTGTCTTCAGTGTAGCTTGACAAAGATTCTCTTCTTTATCAAACTTGAGTTAGGCTTCTCTGAGTTCTCTTGTCAAAAGGACCTTGACCTCCCCACACCTCCCTTCTCTCTGCCTCCCCTCTACTTCATGTCTTTGGCCTTTCCAGGCATGTCTTAGCATAGAATTCTGCTAAGTTATCTCCCTACCTTTGATATCTGATCACCCTTTATATTTGATCAAGTTTTTCATACCCCACTTTTAATGTATAAGTCCTTGGCCTGACTTTAACAAGAATTCCCTTAGTATCTCTTATTAGTAATTTTCCATCCACTGAGTACTTAACCCAGCTCCTTGGCTAAAATATTCATTTGCTTTATTTAGAGTTAAGCCCAGTCTTTCCCCCATTGCCATAGGGGTATTACAATAGGGATATTCAAGACTATACCTTGAATAATGCTTTCCTTACCATTTTGACAAGTGTCAAATAACTTTTCTTTAACAAGCTTTCAGAATACAGTTAATCATAGCACCATAGCATAAGCTGATTATGATTTTCAAATGAGATTGTAAAGCACTTGTATACATCCTGTTGGAAGGACCAATGCTGAAGCTGAAACTCCAATACTTTGGCCACCTCATGCGAAGAGTTGACTCATTGGAAAAGACCCTGAGGCTGGGAGGGATTGGGGGCAGGAGAAGAAGGGGACAACAGAGGATGAGATGGCTGGATGGCATCCCCGAGTCAATGGACATGAGTTTGAGTAAACTCCGGGAATTGGTGATGGACAGGGAGGCCTGGTGTGCTGCGATTCATGGGGTCGCAAAGAGTCGGGCGCAACTGAGTGACTGAACTGAACTGAACTGAATAAGGGTGAAAGAGGAGAGTGATGTGCATCCAGTGCATCTGCTTCTGATGAAGGCTGTCACCAGTTTGGAGCCTATTAGTTTGCACATATGTATTAAGTGTTCACCTCTGGGAAGAGTAATGTTGCAGAATCTGGAAACCAGGAAATCCTGGACAGAAGGTTCCTTGAATATCTCAGAAATCTCTTTCAAAGCAATGGCAGTCCTTTCTTCTTACGTAAACAAGATCTTTTAGGCAACCCTGATTTATACTGAAAAACTACTTAAAATGTCACTATGAAATTGAGATTTCCTAAGGAATTCTAAAATGTTTTCAGTGTATATTAGAGGTGGAGGAGATAGGAAGAATCTTATGGTTTATTTGAAAATTTACTTAAAAACTCAGCCTAGATAGCATATCCTTTCCATATTCTCTTGATATTTAACATTTTGAAGTCACTACTGTGCTTTGACTTTGAATTATTGTAAGAACAATTTTATCAGATTACTACTACCTGCTTTGCATAGCAGTTAGGAAGCACACATTTTTAAATTTTAACTTTTTATTTTGAAATAATTGTTGCAAGAATAGAACAAGTAACTTCTTGTGTGCTCTTCACCTCAAGACTCTTAATTTAAATTTTACCATCTGTGCCAACAGTGCCTTTATAACAAAATGATCCAATCCAACAGGATTTAATATTGTTAAGATGGCAGTGCTGTCTATCAAAGTTAGCTGCCCTTTTTGGAAAGTGGATGAGCTAATCCTAAAATTCTTATGGGAAATACAAGTTAGCTAAAACAGTCTTCAGAAAGAAAAAAGGTGGAGGGTTCACACTAAACACTTTAAATTTTACTGCAAGGTTATGGTAATCAAAACAGTGTGTAATAGAATTGGGAATTCAAAAATAAATTCTAATATGTATGTTTAATTGATTTTTGACTAGAATGACAAAGCAATTTAGCGAAGAAAGAATAATCTTTTAAAAACTTTGTCTGGGACAACTGGATATTCACATACAAAACAAATGAGATTGGACCCCCACCTCATTTTGTGTTAAAAATCATAACATAAGTTAACTTGAAATACATAAATATGAGAGCTAAAACTATAGAATTCTTAGAAGAAAATATAGGTGTTCGTCTTTGTGACCTTTGAATAGGTGATGGTTTTTTTAGATATGACACTAAATTATAAGAAACAAAAGAGGAAATGGATAATTTGGACATCATCAAAATTAAAGACTTTTGCATTCAAAAGGAGAGACCACAGAATGGAAGAAAATAGTTGCAAATTATATATCTGATAAGGGACTAGTATCTAGAGTATATTAAAAAAAAATTGCATTTGCAGCTTACAGTGACCAGACAATTTATTTAAAAACCAAGCAGAGGGTTGGAATAGATATTTTCCAAAACAAAACATGAAAATATGCTCATTGTCATTAGTTATTAGGTAAAGACAAATCAAAACCAAAAAGAGATACCATTTCCTATCCATTAAGATGACTAAAATTAAGAAAACAGACAGACAAGATGTTGGTATGGATGTGAAGATGTTGGAACTCTCATACATTGCTGATGGGAATATATTATAAAATGTTGTAGCTGCTTTGAGAAATAGTTTGGTAATTCCTCAAAAAGTTAAATGTAGAGTTACCATATGACTTAACAGTTCCATTCCTAGGTATTTGCCAAAGAGAATTAAAAACATATATCCACTAAAGACATTAATGTTCATAGCAGCTTTATACATAATAGCCCCAAATTGGAAATAATTCAACTAGTCATCAACTGATGGATGATTAAATGCACTGCATCTGTAGAATACAACATTATTCAATAAAAAGGATAAGGTACTGATACATGCTCTAGCATGGAATAACCTTATAGACAAAAGGCCACATACTTTATGATTCTATTTTAGTATAATTAGTGAATCTATAGAGAAAAGTCAGGTTAATAATTGCCAGGGACTACAAAGATAGAGCTTCCCTCATAGCATCAACAAGATGGCAGAGTAGAAGGATCGTGCGCTCATCTTCTCCTGTGAGAACTCCGAAATTGCAACTCGCTGCTGAACAACCATCAATGAGAGAATGTTGGATCCCACCAAAAAAAGATACCCCGTGTCCAAAGGCAAAGGAGGAGCCCCAACAAGGTGGTAGGAGGGGCGAAATCACATTTAGAATCAAACCCCATACCCATCAGAGGGTTCAGAAGGCTCAAACAAAACATGTGCACCAGGACCTGGAGACCCAAGAGAGACTGAGCCAGACCTGCCTTTGAGTGTTTCAGTGTCTCCTGAGGCGGCAGAAGTCAGCTGTGTCCTGTTGCAGGGACAGGACTCCGTGTGCAGCAGACCTGGGTCACCAAGCGTGTGGCATAAGTTCTCTTGGAGGAGGTCGCCATTAGCCCCACCATAGAGCCACAGAGCAGACAACCCACAAACTGCAGAACAATTATACCAAAGAAATTCTTGTACTGTTAAGAAAGTTCTAGGACCCACAACAGATCTCCCAACCTGGGGATCTGGCAAAGGGACTGAGAACCCCCAAGGAATTTGACTTTGGAGGCCAGTGGGAGAATGAGCCAGACTTGCCTGTGAGTGTCCAGGAGTCTCCAGTGGAGGTGTGGGTCTCAGTTTGGCCTCAGGCCAAACAACAGGGAGGGAACACAGCCCATCAATAGAAAATTGGATTAAAGTTTTACTGAGCATGACCCTGCTCATCAGAACAAGACCCAGTTTCTCCCACAGTCTCTCCCATCAGAAAGTTTCCATAAGCCTCTTATCCTTATTCATCAGAGGGCAGACAGAATGGAAACGACAATCACAGAAAAACAACCAAACTGATCACATGGACCACAGCCTTGTCTAATTCAGTGAAACTATGAGCCATGCCATGTGGGGCCACCCAAGATGGACAGGTCAAAGTGGAGAGTTCTGACAAAATGGGGTCCACTGGAGAAGAGATTGGCAAACCAGTATTCTTGCCTTGAAAACCCCATGAACAGTATGAAAAGGAAAAAATATATGACACTGAAAGAAAAGCTTCCCATGTGGAGAAGCCCTAAAGTCAGCAAAAACAACTGTGGCTCAGATCATGAACTCCTTACTGCAAAATTCAGACTTAAAGAAAGAAAGGAAAACCACTAGACTATTAAGATATGAACTAAATCAAATCCCTCACAATTATACAGTGGAAGTGACAAACAGATTCAAGGGATTAGATCTGATAGACAGAGTGCCTGAAGAACTATGGACAGAGATTTCTGACATTGTACAGGAGGCGGTGATCAAGACCATCCCCAAGAAAAAGAAATGCAAAAAGGCAAAATGGTTGTCTGAGGAGGCCTTACAAATAGCTGAGAAAAGAAGAGAAGTGAAAGGCAAAGGAGAAAAAGAAAGATATACCCATTTGAATGCAGAGTTCCCAAGAATAGCAAGGAGAGATAAGAAAGCCTTCCTCAGTGATCAGTGCAAAGATATAGAGGAAAACAGTAGAATGGGAGAGACTAGAGATCTCTTGAAGAAAATTAGAGATACCAAGGGAACATTTCATGCAAAGATGGGCACAATAAAGGACAGAAATGGTATGGACCTAACAGAAGCAGAAGATATTAAGAAGAGGTGGCACAATACACAGAAGAGATCTTCACGAAAAAGATCTTCACACACACACACAAAAATACACAAAAAAGATCTTCACACACACACACAAAAATACACAAAAAAGATCTTCATGACCCAGATAACCACGATGGTGTGATCACTCACCTAGAGTCAGACATCCTGGAATGCAAAGTCAAATGGGCCTTAGGAAGCATCACTATGAACAAAGCTAGTGGAGGCGATGGAATTCCAGTTGAGCTATTTCAAATCCTAAAAGATGATGCTGTGAAAGTGCTGCACTCAATATGCCAACAAATTTGGAAAACTCAGCAGTGGCCACAGGACTGGAAAAGGTCAGTTTTCATTCCAATCCCAAAGAAAGGCAATGCCAAAGAATGCTCAAACTACTGCACAATTGCACCCACCTCACATGCTAGCAAAGTAATGCTCAAAATTCTCCTAGTGAGGCTTCAACAGTATGTGAACTGAGAACTTGCAGATGTTCAAGCTGGATTTAGAAAAGGCAGAGGAACCAGAGATCAAATTGCCAACATCCATTGGGTCACCGAAAAAGCAAGAGAGTTCCAGAAAAACATCTACTTCCACTTTATTGACTACACCAAGGCTTTTGACTGTATGGATCACAACAAACTCTGGAAAATTTAAAGAGATGGGAATACCAGACCACCTTACCTGCCTCCTGAGAAATCTGTATGCAGGTCAAGAAGCAACAGTTAGAACTGAACAGGGAACAATGGACTGGTTCCAAATCAGGAGAAGAGTACATCAAGGCTGTATATTGTCACCCTGCTTACATAACTTCTGGCAACCCACTCCAGTATTCTTGCCTGGGAAATCCTGTGTATAGAGTAGCCTAGGGCTACATTCCATGGGGTCACAAAGAGTCAGACTGAGCGACTAACAAGTGAGTGACTAACAGTACCCTGGTTTTCAAGTATGTTAATGCATAACTATATCTGCTTGTTTTAGCTTGATAGTCATATAGGTTCAGACACATTCTAAAAGATCTACATTTTTTTCTCCCATCTTCACATTACGATTTTGATGGTCTATTTTACATCTTCTTCTTTATCCTTTTTCTGTTGATTGCTGTTCCTGCTGCTGCTAAGTCGCTTTAGTCATGTCCTACTCTGTGTGACCCCATAGACGGCAGCCCACCAGGCTCCCCCGTCCCTGGGATTCTCCAGGCAGGAACACTGGAGTGGGTTGCCATTTCCTTCTCCAATGCATGAAAGTGAAAAGTGAAAGTGAAGTCACTCAGTCGTGTCCGACTCTTAGCGACCCCATGGACTGCAGCCTACCGGGCTCCTCCATCCATGGGATTTTCCAGGCAAGAGTACTGGAGTGGGGTGCCATTGCCTTCTCCATTTTCTGTTGATTGTAGTTATATAATTTAAAATTGCTTTTATAAAATTTTTTGATGGTTTCTTAATCTACGTACTGGCTTATGTAAATAATCTTCAATCCTTTCATATATTTGCCTCTCCTGTTGTATTTTTTCTTTTTCTATAATTTTTTGTTTCTTCTCCATTTAGAGAAGACCTTTAAATACTTGCTGTTATGTTAGGTTTGATATTGTTGTATTCTTTTAGTTTTTGCTTCTCTAAGAAATGTTTTATCTCTTCTTTTGTTATAAATGATAATTTTACTGAATAGAGTATTCTAGGTTATAGATTTTTCCCTTTCAGCACTTCAGTTGGTCATACCTCTCCCTTCTGGCCTACAATTTTTTTGCAGAGAAATCAGCTGATAACCTTACTAAGGTTCCCTTGTAACTTACTCTTTGTTTTCCTCTTGCTGCCTTTAGAATTATCTTAGTTTTTCCACTTCAATTATTATGTTTTGGTGTGGGTCTGTTCATCTTGTTTGGGACCCTCTGATTCTTGTACTTGGATATCTGTTTTCTTTTAGGTTTGGAAAGTTTTCAGCCATAATTTCTCCAAATATATTTTTGATACGCTTTTCTCCTTCTTCTGGAATCTCTATTTTGCATAGGTTCACACACCTTTATGTTATCCCATACATCTCATATGTTGCTTTCATTTTCTTTTTATTTGTCTTTCAGTCTGGTGCTCTGATTAAGTATTTCCATTATTCTGTCTTCCAGATCACTTATTTATTCTTCTGTGTTACTTAGTCTGGTATTCATTCCTTTTAGTTTGGTTTTTATCTTTGCAATTGAGTTGTGTGGTTTTTTTTTTTATAATTTATTTATTTTTTCAGTGGGTTTTGTCATACATTGACATGAGTTGTGTAATTTTGATTGGTTCCTTTACAGTTTCTAGTTCCTTGTTACACTGATCTGCATTGTAATTGATAATCTTATTTTTTTCATCATTTTTACTACCTCCTTTTTGAACTTGGGGCCTGGTAGACTTGAGAGGTTTGTTTAATCATTTGTTCTTTCAAGGGATTTCTCTATTCTTTTAATTGGAAATAGTTCCTCTACTTTTTCATGTTACTTAACTTTCGTTGTCTCCTTGAGTTTATGGGAAACAGTTATCTACCGTGGTCTTGAAGGGATGTTTTAATGTGGGAATATCCCTATGTAGACCATGTGAGTCCAATGTTTTCAGTTCCAGGGCTGTTTTGGTATGGATGCCAGCCACTTCTTTCCTCAGCATGTGCTGGTTTTTATCTCCTTTATAAAAGGTGTGATGATACAGTAACCAGAGCCTGCACTGGTTGATGGAAGGGGTCTCCTCTTTGCTCCATGGCTGTCACAGCCCTGTTGATGGTGATATCTCCTCCCCAGTTTTTAGAGTAGAAGCCCTGAGGGTCAGGTTCACTAAGGATCCATTACCTTCGTGTGCTCTGTCCCCAGGGAGGTGAGCACTGAAGCAAGTGGGGCCCATGTGGTCAAAGTGAACTAAAGTCCATAGGGACTGCATTTGTGGTTCTTTCCAGAGACAACCAAAGTTTGTGTTCCTTTCTCCATTGTGTTTGTCGGCATTGTAGCTCCAGGAATGAAGATGGTTTTGCTTCCTCTTGGGACCTGGCATGCCTTTGTTTAGAGCTCCCCCAGGATCTGTTCACCCTAGATCTGGCTCCAAAGTGTGGTACTAGTTGGGTGGAACTTCAGTGCTCCTGCCTGGAAAGGGACCTCTGAGTACTCCTTCCCAGGTGCCGGACACTGGGACCCACCCCTGATGTGCACATACATGATGTTGATTTGCCCTATCACTAACAATGCTAACTTTAATCACTTGAGTCAGCTGGTTATAACTTCCAGGTTATCCACTTTTAAGTTACTCTTTTTACTTTAAAAATCAATAGATATTTTGTAATGATATTCCTTGAGATTATGCACGTATCATTTTTATTGCAGTTTTGCTCATGCTATTGTGTTAAGTAAGGCCATGTTCAAATGGGGCAAACTATATAAGTAAATGTGTATAATCTTACATGTTTAAACTACACATTCTCCTTTTCAGTTCCTAGTATCAATTTCTAATGAACAGAAATGTTGCCATTTTTCAAACCAAGAAAAATACATGAGCATTTATTGGTCATGAGTACTTAACATGCCAAGCATATTCCAAAAAAATGTGGTATATATTTTTATGCTTTTGTAAGTGATGGAGAGGAATGGGGATGCACATTATAATCATCCCTTTTCATTTCTATAAGATCTATAATTTACGAAACATGTTCACATGCATATCTCATCTGATTCTCACAATATACATGTTAAACAGTAAAGGAAAAGATACTGCACAACTGGAGTACCTACCCACCTGGTAAAAGTTCACGTTCGGGTAAACACACAGTCTTCTGTTTAAAGTTTCCATGTGTTCTCCTGAGTTGCTTGGTGGAGTTTTCTAATGAAGACAGTGATGATAAGGATGATAAAGACCTCAGTGATGCAAATGTTGGTGAGTACAGAGAAGTGAGTAAAACTAAATAAAATCATGTCTTTGCCAAGGCCTAAACTTGGAAATTTAAAAATTTTTAAATAAATTTAAAATAGGAAAAGGAGTACATCAAGGCTGTATATTGTCACCCTGCTTACGTAACTTATATGCAGAGTACATCATGAGAAATGCTGGGCTGGAGGAAGCACAAGCTGGAATCGAGATTGCCCGGAGAAATATCAATAACCTCAGGTATGCAGATGATACCACCCTTATGGCAGAAAGTGAAGAGGAACTAAAAAGCCTCTTGATGAAAGTGAAAGAGGAGAGTGAAAAAGTTGGCTTAAAGCTCAGCATTCAGAAAACTAAGATTGTGGCATTTGATCCCATCACTTCATGGCAAATAGATGGGGAAACTATGGAAACAGTGACTGTTTTATTTTTGGGGGCTCTAAAATCACTGCAGATGATGACTGCAGCCATGAAATTAAAAGATGCTTACTCCTTAGAAGGAAGGTTATGATCAACCTAGACAGCATATTAAAAAGCAGAGACATTACTTTGTCAACAAAGGTCCATCTAGTCCAGGCTATGGTTTTTCCAGTAGTCATGTGTGGATGTGAGAGTTGGACTATAAAGAAAACTGAGCACCGAAGAATTGATGGTTTTGAACTGTGGTGTTGGAGAAGACTCTTGAGAGTCTCTTGGACTGCAAGGAGATCCAGCCAGTCCATCTTAAAGCAGAACAGTCCTGGGTGTTCATTGGAAGGACTGATGTTGAAGCTGAAACTCCCAGTACTTTGGCCACCTGATGTGAAGAGCTGACTCATTTGAAAAGACCCTGATGCTGGGAAAGATTGAGGGCAGGAGGAGAAGGGGACGACAGAGGATGAGATGGTTGGATGGCATCACCGACTCAATGGACATGGGCTTGGGTAGACTCTGGCAGTTGGTGATGGTCAGGGAGGCCTGGCTGACTGCAGTCCACGGGGTCGCAAAGAGTTGGACACGACTGAGCGACTGAACTGATTTGACATTTACATTAAAGATTTGTTTTGAATTTTGATTTAAAAGATAGAATAAAGAGTTGGCCTTTGAAGGGAGTGGTTAAGCCTTATGCTATAGAGCAGTTGTGAAAGGTAAAAATTTGGATTTAGATATAAGGTGAATTTTGGGTTTATATGAAATTAGAATTTATTTTTAAATGTCAAGGTGTAAGCTATCAATTACACTATAAGCCTAGGTAAGACTTATATGTCTACATGGTTTTTGGAGGTGAGGCTCCAGCTGTCTTCATTTTGAGACAAATGTCTAATAACTTAAAATTTCCCCAAGTGTGTATACAGGCAAATGTGCTTATCTGACCATTGCTACAAAGGGATATACAGTCAGACCTTGAGATATGGAGGCTGGAAGGCTTTGAATAAATAAAAGATGCTTATAGAGACTATAGAAAGTGAGGAAAAAGTAATGAATTTAAGGAAAAGTTAGGAAAAGTTTGCAATAAGAAATAACAGGGAAGGAATATATAGAAAAAGAAAAAATAGTATAGAGAAAAGGAAAACTATTTGAGAGAGGAAAAGGGAAATGAAAAGAAAGGAGAAAAGATGAGCTTTTGTTTTTATTCACTAGTCAGCATTTCTGGACCAGTGTTTCTTCTCTTTTGTGTACTTAGACACTGGTTCTTCATGTTTACAATTCGGTTGAAAAGGTGTGTCACAATGAACAAAGACTGAGCAATATTAGATTACTGAGTGTCTTACTGTGATTAACATATTGTGAGCTTTTAGTGTTAAACATAGATTTGAGTTAAACTCTATGAACTGTCTAGGATTATGGATAAATTAGGTATTTAACATTAGGATTAGGGGGTTGAGAATCTTAAAATCATGGGTCAGGATTTATTAATATGGAATAGCTGATGTTTGTGGCACAATTAGATTGATAATTAAAATTATAAAGATGGTTCAGAGCTGTATTAAATTTGAAGTAGGATTTGCAAGCGTGCCCTCCTCCCTGAGTAGAATCACACAGCATCCTTGTTAAAACAGATTGGTATGTCAAGTAAAGAAGACTCAATTAGGAATTAGACTTTCGTTAGAACAATTAGGAAATTAATTGCCCAAATAGGGTCTCTCTTGCAAATGAAAAATTTTTGTCAATTTATTTTAAACATATGCTTTTTTAAAACCTTAGAAATGAGTTAATGTTCAAGCTATGTCAGAGAGTTCAGTGGTTTATTTTGATAATTTTGCTATAAAATGTGTTTATCAAATTTGTAGTTGTGAAGGCATGTCATTTGTAAAAATATTTACGACTGTGCTATAGGCATTACAAAGGGCTTCTCTGGTGGCTCAGTGGTAAACAATCTACCTGCCCGTGCAAGAGATGTGAGGTTGATCCCTAGTTTGGGAAGATCCCCTGGAGAAGGAAATGGCAGCCCACTCCAGTATTCTTGCCTGGGGAACCCCATGGGCAGAGAAGACTGGCGGGATGTAGTCCCTGGAAACACAAAGATTCCGACTTGACTCAGTGACTGAACAGCCACAATAGGCATTACACATATTTTGCTCCTTATGTTCCATTTAAAGTAGGTTTTTATCTTTTGATCGATTGAAGTTACTAGGTAGATAGTAGTTCTGCAAAGTTTTTAATAAGTGTAATTATTTTGATGCTTGGAACGCAACAATGACCTGTTACACTTTCATTGTACTTTTTAATTTATTTTGACATATTTATATTTGTCAGTCAGTGAGACAGAAGTCTGAAGGAGAGCACAACTTTCCCCACCCAACAAAGATGACTCTGAGTCTGTCTGCCCGCTCCCTACCAATCCCGCCCTCCCAGAACCAGGGATGATGACGATGACAGTGATGATATCCTTGCTCTGTATCCATGTCTGTGGGGAAGTTAACATACTCCTTCATGAAGAAACTGAACTTTTCCATGACTCTTCCTATGGGAAGACACAGTTAAGAGGATCATTAACACAAGAGGAAAATTTACGTTATATTAGAGCTGAAAGGAACTACAGAGATTACATCCATAATCTGATCTTACACATGAGGAAAATGAGTCCCTAAAAAGGAGTGTCTTTGCTACAGGCAGTTTCTGACAGAGCGAGTAGCAGAATGACCCTAGTCCAGTGATATTTTCATCCCACCTGCTCCCTCTACTGATCCGAGAGCCCAGACTAATCACCCAAAGTCTTAAACCAGCAAAGAAGGAGGACCTCTGACAAGGGAAGTTGAGGCGGCCTGCCCCTCAGGCGTTCCTGGTCAGCAGGGCCCGTGGTGAGGCTGGACCCTGCACTAGTGAGGGGAGCTTCCACCATGTGTCCTCTTCAGTGTCCTTGAATGCAAGCTGTTTTCCAGATTGAGGGCCCAGTGTCTGTGCACATTAGTGAAGCTTCCCTTTTGTGAAATAAAAGCTCCTGAGTAGGAATCCATGTGTAGACATATCCTTCTGGGCTTGGGCCCTAATGTGATATTTTAACTTATTAAGATAATCACAAAGATAAAAAAAACAAAAAACACAAGAGCTAAGTGGCCAAAATCCAGTGGTCTAAAAGAGAGTTAACAGTGAGCAAAGGGAACTGGTTGTTAAGACCCCTGAGTTGCCTGTTTTGCACAAAAGTGTCTTCTGCCTGGTTATATTGCCTTCCAAAACGTTGTGTAAGCCAAACAAAATGCTTAAAAACATGTCCATGAGGATTCTAGTCCAAGTCCTGACAGCTTGGACTTTATTGTATTCCTTATTTCAGGTTGAAGAAAAAAATCTTTGTGGTAGCCTTTTCCTCCCTACTGCCTCAGGCTATGGATATTTACAGCCACCAGGAAATTGAGGAGGATAAAGACATTCTGGTCACAGTTTATCTAAGAATCATCTACTGGCCATTAAGTCTCTTAGAAGTAGGATAAGAGGCTTCTATTCTACATGATAGTATAGTGGTTTTCAATTATTTTTTAGTGTGGGATTCAGAAACATTTCTTCCAATAAGAAATTATGTGGAACTCCACTACTTAAAAAGAGTCCAAAGCTGGTTAGAATTGGAGACCTCCCCAAATGATCTCTGTAACCTCTTGGGTGACTCCTAACTTCCCTCTACAGAACCTCTGGGCTCTAAAGACAGTAATTTGAAGCCTTCTGGTCTTGTTAGACTCTCAGTTGACAGATGGGAATTAGAGGCTCTGTCATGGAGGGACCAATCCAAGCTGGCAGAGCAGGTGGCTCATCCTTAATCCAACTGTGAGGCAGCAAGTTTTTTCTCTCCCAGATGCTCTGAGTGGGTAAGTACAGTTTTTAGAGAGCTGAGCATGCTAGTGGAAAGAGGAGAAGATTGCAGTGAAGGATGGTGCCCTAGCTTTTTTTCCTTCCCATGAGGTACTCACAAGTTCTCAATACATAAGTGGCATTCATTCCCATAGGTGATGTAGTCAGAACCACAAACAGGCAGGTATGTGATGGGGCAGGGGATGGCCACCACCGGGTACTTCTTGTAAATGCTGCAGTTCACCTGCAACATACACAAGAGAATGTCCTGCTTTTCTCCTCATCCTTAAGCTAGGCTACCCTGGCCTCTGTCTGACAGGAAGCACAGTGCCATCCGGAAGTCCCAGCTCCTATACACTGAAACTGCTGTGGCTACTTCTCTTGATAGTACTATGACCACACTGACAAATGCTAGTACTACCAGTGTCACTTCTATTATTACTAGTAATCACAGTTAGCAGCTCCTGCATATTTCTTTGCCAGGCATTAAACTTAAATCTTACATGAATGTTTTTGTTTGTTTGTTTAATCTTCAGAAAACAAGTGGATAGGTTCTGCTATTACCCCTATTTACAGATGAGGGAGATCTGGGCTTAAAAAAAGAGAGAACTTGTATAATATAAAAGCTAGTTAGTGGTAGGGCTGGGATTTGAATCCAGAATCTGTGCTGTTAACCAAGGTAACTGTCTCTTGCCTCACACATGTTACCCTTTCCATGGAGACATCACCAGCTTCTCAGCTAGAAGTACCCTCTCTCTTTTTTAAATTCTGGAACATTTTCTTTACACTTAGATTATTTGCTTATAGGTATATCACATTTCTACAGCTGCCTTCTGAAAAGCAGAGGCAGCTTATCTACAGCAGCCTTGCCTTTCACCTGGCCACTCACCCCACCACAAGCATACTGAATTAATCTTTCAAGTATTTCTCAAGTGTTTGTTGACTAAATACAGTAAATAGGAAATTAAACTAAATAGGAAATTAAACTGCAATTAAATTGTGGTTCAGTATACTCACTGTTTTTAAAGGCAGGCTAGCAGCTTCTGAAAGAGAGATTCAGTTGGAAATGTTAAAAATAAAGCAGAGTTGTGAGGTCTCATGAATTAATGTAAAGTCAGTCTGTTGAATAAGACTCTGTGGTTCCTCTGGTAAATAGTTTCGGCACCTACCCTGTCCTTTCACAAAATCCAACTGTATTCTGATGAAGCCAAATGGCCACTGTGTTAGGTAATCCTTGGTTCAAGAAAGAGAATTATCCAAATTTCCTCTCTCTGTATACCACGGGATGTTTTCTGGAGCTCATTGTGTCTCTGATAATGTTTTAAATCAGATAGCAATAAAAGTATTGCACTCACTACTTCTCAGAGCCTGAAGCACCATCTTCAATACTCTCCCCCTCCTAATTGATATGAAGAAAAGTAATAGAGTATCTCTAAGATATTATAATCTTATTTAAGTAATTTTTCACTATATAAAAGTTTAATTGTTGACTCCTGGGATTTGGAGAATTTTTTTTTTCTGTTTTCCTGGATTAATTTGGAGAGAGATTCAAGTTTTTCTGCATCTTAGCGATGAGGAGTAGTATCTCATGATGCCAGCAGTTTCCAGGGTCCTAACAAAATGTGCTTCCCCTGATGACTCACAGGGTAAAGAATCTGCCTGCAATGCAGGAGACTCTGGTTCAACCCCTGTGTTGTGAAGATCCCCTGAAGAAGGAAATGGCAACCCACTCCAGTATTCTTGCCTGGAGAATTACATGGTCAGAGGAATGGGGTGGGCTACAGTCCATAGGGTCGCAAGGAGTCAGATATGACTAAGCGACTAACACACACAATAAGATGGTGGACTTCTGAAAAAAGTAATGTGTGTGTGTGTGTGTGTTTGTGTTTTTGTTTTTGGTGCCATGAATGGAAATAAAAATCCTTGAAAGGGAATGTTCTAGATCCAAACCCTTCAACTCCGAGTGGGACATAAGATTCTCCCTTTCCAGGCCAGGGCTGTTTCTATTACGAGAAGGTGAAGGTGAAATCACTCAGTCGTGTCCAACTCTTTTGCTACCCCATGGACTAATGTAGCCCACCAGGCTCCTCCGTCCTTGGGATTCTCCAGGCAAGAATACTGGAGTGGGTTGCCGTTTCCTTCTCTAGGGGATCTTCCCGACCCAGGGATCGAACCTGGGTCTCCCACATTGCAGGCAGACGCTTTAACCTCTGAGCCACCAGGGAAGCCCTTCTATTACAAACTAGTATTCTTTGAATCCACATGACCAGACATTTCTCTGAGATGTTCATATCCTAGGAGGGGCTATGTCAGAGAACAAGCTTATGGCTATTAAGGGCACTATCTACCCTTAACTCACCTGAGGAGGAGCAGAGATGGGCCACTACACAGAGCAGAAGGAGACCCCCAGTGGTCTTCATGATGGAGACAGCTGTGATGCAGAGGTTACTCAGGATGGTCACAACTGCATCAGTCATACTCTAGGAAAGGGTCATGTTTATAAGGCAGTGTTTGATTTCTCCGCCTTTTCTGTGAAGTCATCCAAAGTCAGGGTTGGCTCTGAGAGGCTCTCAAAGCACAATGTCACACCCTGGGTGGTGTTACAGCCCTTGTCACTTAATTGCTATTTCCTGTCTGACCAACAAATTGCTTATTCAAGGTGAGAAGTATTTTTCTGCCTGCTCTAGGGGTGGGGAATGTTGTTCCTTTGAATTCTAAAACTCGGAATAGAAGAGATTAAGTATAGGCTACTTGACATAGTTACGGAATAAATGAAAATATCAAACTTTCTGTATTTCACCAAAATAGAGACTATTACACTCAGATCAGTCAGATTACACTTCATACTTGTGCTGTGTTGCTCAGTCGTGTCCAGCTCTTTGTGACCCCACGGGCTGTAGCCTGCCAGGCTCCTCTGTCCATGGGGATTCTCCAGGCAAGAATACTGGAGTGGGTTGCCATGCTCTTCTACAGGGGATCTTCCCAACCCGGGGATCAAACACAGGTCTCCTGCATTGCAGGCAGAATCTTTACCATCTGAGCCACCAAGGAAGCCCAAGAATACTGGAGTGGGTAGCCTGTCCCTTCTCCAGGGGATCTTCCTGACCCAGGAATCAACAAATTACACTTAGGTTTATATTTTGGCACCTGGGAAAATGTTGTTTTATTTTTGAGGCAAAAAGTCCATGAAGCAGACAAGAATATAGTGAAAGGAATAGTGATGTTAGCACTTTTGAGGCTTGGAGAAAGGCATTGACATTTTCTAGCTGTGATCTTCAGGAAGTCCATTGTGCCATAAGCCTGTATCGGTTAGGAAGACCCTATTATGTTGTGGTAACATATAACCCCAAGATTTCTGTGACTTAAAGCCATACATGTATGGTGGTCAGCTGATGGTGCTCCATTGCTTCAGTGGGTTCTAGGTAGACAGAATAGTCACCATTTGGAATGTTGTTAACTGTCAAGGTGAAGTGAAGTAAAGATGTATTCCTAAGGATTTCCATTTACAACAACTGAATATTCCAGCTCAGAATTGGCACCTATGTCACTTTGCCTTACCATCCTTGGCCCTTGTGCAACCATAGAAATTACTGACTACAGTGTTACCTTGTCTCTTGAAAACCAGAATGGGGAGAACTAGAAATAATTGGCAAATGATACAGAGCCCACCCCAGAGCATTAGTTTTATGTCATGTCAAGTGGGACCTATTGCTAGCTCCAGTAGAGTTCACATAATTGAAGTCTTTTACATGAAAGTCTGTTCTAAAGGGCAGTGCATGTAATTGTTGCTATGAGTGTTATTGTTATTATTGACAGGCCAAGAGTACCTGTTGGGGTTGCTGACATTAGATTGTAAACTGTATTGTCCAAGTACAGTTGTCCAAATGGCCATTGTTTTTGTCTTTTGGGCCTGGGGACATAGGTATGAAAACCTGGGGGAAGGCGGTAGACTGTTCCACCAATGCTTTGCTTTTGGGTTTATTGCAGTACATTCCAAAGCATAACACCTACAAAAGATAATAATAAATGACATTGCATGCCTCTCCAAATATTGACTCATATCTGTTTGGGAAGCAATATAATCTTAGTTAAGAATATATGCATTGGGACTTCCCTGGTGGTCTAGTGGCTAAGGCGCCATACTCTCAATGCAGGGGACACAGGTTTGATCCCTGGTCAAGGGACTAAGATTCCACATACTGCACAATGCAGCCTAAAAAAAAATTTTTTTTTAAATTTTAAAACAGAACGTATGCATTGAGTCCCATGGATCTTATTTGCAAACTTGTTTCTAATAAATATTGGTTGTGTGACTTTGAGTGAGTAGATTAAGTTCTGGATATTTAGTTTCCTCATCTGTAACATAGAAATAATATTTACCTCACAGAGTGGTTTTGAGTGTGAAATGCAATTATACATATATATATGCATACATATAGTCTGTATATATATAAACATGTAAAATCTCTGGTATGTGAGTCTGTATGTATCAGATACCTGGAGAAGGAAATGGCAACCCACTCCAGTATTCTTGCCTGGAGAATCCCATGGAGGGAGGAGCCCGGTGGGCTACAGTCCACAGGGTCGCAAAGAGTTGGACACGACTGAGTGACTTCACTTACTCACTTATGTATCAGATACCAGTATCATAATTAGAGCTTGATATACAGTAACTAATGATAGGGAATGTGATATTAATCACAACTCATTGAGGGAGGAATTTTTATTACCCTAATTTTATCAGTGAGTAAGTTGAGGCTCAGAGGATTTAAGTGATCTTACCAAGATCATAATACCAATTAATGTTGGAAACCATTGAGTTCAGTCATGGAAAAAAGGGGGAGTGAATGTTCTAATGTTCTAATAGGGTTAATTATAAGCTTTATTGTTTGCTATGAAAGTTTGAAGAGAATGATTACTAAGAAAAAGCCATTGTATTTCAAGAAGGTGTTTTGTTGCAGTTTAAAATGAAATATTAGCTAAAAGGATTGGGAATGGAATCAAAGAGTGACTAGGATGAAGTGGAAAGATAGGGTTATTTTTTAGATGTTTGATTGTCAAAAGAGGAGAATGGAAGAAGCGAAGGCAGCAAGGTCTCAGATGGGGTAAGCATATTTTAAAGTCAAAGGGAAGATGGAGAAATTTAAGATTACCTGATGGAAAGGGGCTAATCAGAGGAGTCTAGAAAAGTAAGAAATAGACTAAGAGCACAGGTGTAACACCATTCCCTGTGACAGGAAGGCAGAGAAAAGCAGATGAGTGGAGAGACGGATATTGTGGAAAGTGAGAAAGAAAGATGAAGGGGAACCTATTGTAAGCTTGACTCTGACTGTTACGTTCTGGGATTTTGCCTTTTGCAGTGGAAGAATCAAGTTTGTCTGAAAGCTGGTGTACAATGAAGAAGACTTGGCACAGAACTTGATGAGAGCAAGTCAGAGACTCAACAAAGGATATAAAATTAGTGGCCACTAGACAAAATTAGTACTAGTTTTTAGCAGACCCAATCAGTACCATGCTTAATATTTCTCCCAAAATATGACACTGAGTCACTGGGAAAAAGTGATTTTATGGATAGGGAGTGTGTACATCAGAGACTTGAGGGTGGCCATAAAGACTATAGTAGGTTTGCAAGGAAGTCAAGTGTTTCACAAGGTTTTGATGAACTATGCAAGGTATGAGCAGTGTAGGTTTGGAGGTCAAGGTTCAGGCAAAGTTTGCACTTAGTAGATGTGGCCAATAGGAACAATTGTTTATCGAAGCTGTGGCTGATAAGCAAAGTGTTTAATTTCTCAGGGCTGGGGCTGAGATAATGATCTTCAAGCTGCTTACAAAGATAAAGTAGATGAAGAATGGGTGGAGGTAAATGTCTGTAGATTCAAAAAGGTCAGAAAGAAGTAAGTTCAGGGGATCTGTGTAGGGTTGCTTTGACTTTTGGTAAGAAATTTTCAAGCTGCACAATGAGCCACAGATTATGGAGACTTCTTTGGAGGTGAAAGATGAAGGCTCTGAAGATTTGAAAAAAAAAAAAGCAGTCAGTGCATTTTAGGCTGAAGGCGGTTTGCTTATTCATCCCCATAGTCCTGGGAGAAGTGGAAACTTGGAGTCTCCTCACAGAGAATCATGACGCCCATCCTTCCATTCTAGGGAAGGCAGGATAGAATTAGTGAAGAAAAATATAAAAATGAAATGAGAGAAAAGATTGAAAGTATGAGAGTTCCTTCCCTAGTGGATTTTAGATGTCATAGGGAGGGAAAGGCAACTTATTAGTAATTTAGAGAAGGGTGAGAGGATTAAATTGGAACTGGGCCTGAGTGAAGAGTTCCTGGGACAGTTGTTGCTCAGTCACTAGGTCATGTCTGACTCTTTGTGACTCATGGACTACAGTGTGCCAGGCTCCTAGTCCTCCACTATCTCCTGGAGTTTGTTCAAATTCATGTCAGTTGAGTTGTTGATGCTATCTAACCATCTCATCCTCTGTCACCTCCTTCTTCTTTTGCCTTCAATCTTTCCCAGCATCAGGGGCTTTTCCAATGAGTTGGCTTTTCGCATCACATGGCCAAAGTACTGGAGCCTCAGCTTCAGCATCAGTCCTTCCAATATTCAGGGTCGATTTCCTTTAGGATTGATTGGTTTGATCTCCTTGCAGTCCAAGGGACTCTAAGAGCCTCTTTCAACACCACAGTTCAAAAACACTCAGCCTTCCTAATGGTTCAACTCTCATATCCATACATGACTACTGAAAAACCTAGCTTTGACTATATAGACCTTTGTCAGCACAATGATGTCTCAGCTTTTGAATATGCTGTCTAGATTTGTCATAGCTTTTCTTCCAAGGAGCAAGCGTCTCTTAATTTCATGGCTGAAGTCACTGTCTGCAGTAATTTTGGAGCCCAAGAAAATAAAATCTGTCTCTGTTTCCAGTTTTTCCCCATCTATTTGCCATGAGGTGATGGGACTGGATGTCATGGTCTTAGTTTTTTGAATGTTGACTTTTAAACCAGCTTTTTCACTCTCCTCTTTCACCCTCATCAAGAGGTTCTTTGGTTCCTCTTTACTTTCTGCCATTAGCATGGTATTATCTGCATATCTAAGGTTGTTGATATTTCTCCTGACAATCTCGATTCCAGCTTGTGATTCATACAACCTGGCATTTCGCATGATGTACTCTGCCTAGAAGTTAATGAGCAGGGGGACAATATACAGCCTTGATGTACTCTTCTCCCAATTTTGAACCAGTCATTTGTTCCATGTCTGGTTCTAACTGTTGCTTCTTGTCCTGATTACAGGCTTCTCAGGTGACAGGTAAGCTGGTCTGGTACTCCCATATCTTTAAGAATTTTCCATAGTTTTCTGTGATCCAGTCAAAGGCTTTAACATAGTCAATGAAGCAGAAGTAGATTTTTTTATGGAATTGCTTTTCTTTCACTATGATCCAAGGGATGTTAATAATTTGATCTCTTGTTCCTCTGCCTTTTAGAAATCCAGCTTGCACATCTGGAAGTTTTTGGTTCATGTACTGTTGAAGCCTAGCTTGAAGGATTTGGAGCATAACCTTACTAGCATGTGAAATGAGTGCAATTGCATGGTAGTTTGAACATTCTTTGGCATTGACTTTCTTTGGGATTGGAATGAAAACTGAACTTTTCCAGTCCTGTGGCCACTGCTGAGTTTTCCAAATTTGCTGGCATGTTGAATGCAGCATTTTAATAGTGTCATCTTTAAGGATTTGAAACGGCTCAGCTGAAATTCCATCACCTCCACTAGCTTTGTTTGTAATAATGCTTATTAAGGCCCACTTGACATCACACTCCAGGATGTCTGGCTCTATCTAGGTGAGTGATCACACCATCATGGTTATCTAGGTCATTAGAACCTTTTGTACAGTTCTTTTGTGTATTTTTTTTTTCACCTCTTCTTAATCTCTTACTTCTATTAGGTCCTTGCCATTTCTGTCTTTTTTTTTTTTTTTCCCATGCTCATCCTTCCATGAACTGTTCCCTTGGTACCTCTAGTTTTCTTGAAGAGATTTCTAGTCTTTCCCATTCTAGTGTTTTCCTCTATTTCTTTGCATTGTTCGTTTAAGAAGGTCTTCTTACCTCTTCCTGCTATTCATGGGAATTCTGCATTCAGTTGGGTATATATATGTTTCCCTTTCTCCCTTGCCTTTTGCTTTTCTTCTTTCCTCAGCTATTTGTAAAGCCTCCTCAGACAACCATTTTGCCTTCTTGCATTTCTCTTTCTTTGGGATGGTTTTGTTCAGTTAGCTGGAGGGAAAAAGGGAAGCCAGTATCTCAGCTGGGCAGTAATTAGGTGTGGAAGATTGGCTGTAGGAAGGGAACCTTAAAATAAGAGAATCTGCCAAACACTAAGCACTTCCTTGTGCTGGAACTGTGCTATACCTGCTGTGTGCATGAAATAGTTTAAGCCCATCTCATGAGATGGGTGTTGCTATTTGCCCTGTTACTTAGCTGAGGGAACAGGGATTTAGAGAAGTGGCTAGTTTATGATCAAGGTTAAGAGTCCATGTTTTAAATCACTGGTGTATTGCCTTTAAATCTAAGAGGTAGCCTTGAAGACATATTGGAAATTGGAGCAATAGGAGTAAAACTGGCCAAATCAGACTAGTCAGGAAGGATAGCTGATGTCTCAAGTGAGCAGGCAGAGGGGGCTGAGTACCAGGTCAGGGTGCACGGCATTTTCATGTGTGAGGATCATCTGGAAAGGAAGAGGATCCCAGTGGGAGAGGGGATGATTGAGAACCAGGGGACAAAGGCTCCTTCTCTGTTCCCCACCTTCATCTGTCTAAGATGCAATGCTATGACAGTCCTTTCACCACTGGTACTTTCTGCTTCTGCCACAGCTAGAGAGATTAGACTGGTGCTTCAAGTTTTCAGGTTAAACCCTTCAAGGAACCCTAATATGTTCAAGTGATAAATAAGGCTGCGGATTGGGGGTGGCTGGGAAGAAGTCAGAAGTCTACTACTTGATTCTGTTTTTCTCTCCTAATTACTTCACCAGCTCACCCTCAATGTCCAGTGCCTTTCTTACTGGCATCCATCACTTTCAAGGCCTTCTTGTGGCAGTTTACAATCAGTGGCCTAGATTTGGCTGAACTAACTGTAACCTTTTGTCTGTCCTCTTTTCCCTTCCCTATGTGGCCCCTTCATGCTTCCGCTTTTGTTGTTGTTGTGGCATGTGGGATCCTAGTTCCCTGACCGGGGATCAAACCTGCACCCCCTACACTGGAAGCATGGAGTCCTAACCACTTGACTGACTGGGTATTCTGCTCCAACTGTTTTTCCCTTCCCTTCCTTTCCCTTCCCTTTTCCATTATGATCATGCCTCCATGCACTGGGCACAGTGACCTAGAGATCTGAAAATTTGCATTTGATCTTGTGTCTGATGGGACCTTATACCCTACTTCTCATGGGAACAGGAAGTTAGCACATCTAGTAATTCTATACTTTGGTTCTATTCAGTTTAATTGCATCACCAAGGCTTAATAGTTTCAATCATGGGACAAGATGATGTGAATTAACAGTAAGGACTATTTTGTCCTGTTGGTTCATGTTGCTTCTAAGTAAGCTGACATTATCTGGATCTAGATTATATACACACACATGCACCTCCCGGCTGCTATTAGTAAAATCGTGTCTACTGTGCTCAGTGCTGAAGGGAATACCTGTAACCCCAGAATTAGCCAACATTAGAGAATATGTTAGTCTGCTAGGGCTGCCATAACAAAATACCAAAGGCTGGATGATTTAAACAACAGAAATTCATTTTCTCACAGTGTCGGCGACTAGAACTTCAAGATCAATGAGCCAGCCTGGCTGGTTGCTCCTTCGGCCTCTCTCTTTGGCTTGTAGACAGCCACCGTTGCACTGTGTCTTCATAGGGTCTTCACTCCGTGTGTATGAGCCGTGGTGACTCTTACTCTTCCAATAAAGGCACAAGTCCTATTAACTAGGGCCACACCTTTATGATATCAGTCATACGTTAATTACTTCTTTGAAAGCACTTTTCCAAATACAGTTACATTAGGGGTTGGGACTTTATCACATGGATTTTGGAAAGGACACCAACCAATCCATAATGTTTTTCCCTCTGTACCCCCAGCCCCACCAATTCATGTCCTTCTTCTGTAAAGAGAACCACAGACCTTTGATCTTTAAGACACTGGTATCCCAGGAAATGTTAACTAGTGTTTCTTGAAAAAGGAACTTTCTGGTCATTTAGACTTGGGAAACCCTAGACACTATTTCATTTGGAGAGATGGAGAGATTCATAATGCACTTTATTTTATTAAAGGCTTTATTAAATTTTCAACAATACAGATTTTTTTTTTACTTTAACTTAATTTCCCCCCAAATTAATTTGCCACAATTTACTTATTATGTTATAGAATACTTAATAACATCTAGTGAGATGTTGGTGTTTTTCTGGACATTAAGAAATAAGGATTTACTCCAGTTTCCCATAAAGTCATAATGATCAATATAAGGACTAGTTACCAAGGAATATCACTGGATTTTTGGTCTGTTTGGACTGCTCAGAAGTTCTTTACCATATTCAATAGAACTGCACCTCTATCTGGCTTTCATATATTCTGGTTCTTTACAATGGAGCCCAGGAGAATGTGTCTACTGTCTCATTCCAAATATGCAAAGGCAGCTAAAGTGCCTAGTCAAGGCCTTTTTTCTCCAGATGATAGAGATCAGCTTCTTTAATACTTTTTGCAGTATATAATCCTGTAAGTCCTCCCTACCCTGACATATCAACATCACTTTACTTAATAGTAGTAAAACACAGGTAATAATCAACCTCACCATTCCCTTTCTCTGTCCCAGGCAGTGTTATTGTCACAGACATAAATAAGACAGATGAGGGCTTTACTTCTTGGACTTTACTTTCTTGTAGAAAAAGAAATAATAAAAAATAACATAATATTGAGATGATTTCAAGTTCTGACAAGTATTTAAAAAATATATATATCATGGTACTGGGATAGAGAATAACATGGATGTGGGGGCCAGATTTGACTGGGTGATCAGAAAAGTTTTCTCAGAGGAGCTATTGAACAGACACCTGAATGATGGGAAGGAGCCAGTCTAGGAGATCCGGGGGATCAGACAGTGCAGAAGGAACAGCAGGTGCATTGGCCATAGGAACATAAGCCTCTTGAGTGGTGGTTCACATGTCTCCAGCTCCATACACAATGGCTAGTCTTTCCTGAAAACTTTCAACTTGTAATCTGACAAGCTATAGCCTGTGTCTTCTGTGATTAGGCTAAATGTTTTATACTGAATTCTATGTGAGACTGCACTGAAGAATTCTATAATATATTTTTTTAATTGTCTTTTTCCTTCTTTCTCTCTTCTTATTTTCTATATGGCAAATTTTCTTTATGATTTTAATTGGCATCTGGGTCTAGGAGTTTCTGGTTGCAAATATTCATTTAGCCTCTGTTTATTTAACTCATAAGATATGTCTCACTTGTTATTATGTGAACATGTTTCATTTATTTTCATCACAACATTCATTACAACATAGCCCTATCTGTTCCTTTATTTGTGTGTTATTCATCTTTCACCACTAGAATGCAGGTTCCACAAGAAGCAGATCTTGCCTATCTCGTTGACTTGCCTGTCATCAGCCCCTAGCAGTGCACTGCACAGAGTAAAAATTAGTTACTAAATAATTACTAAATAAATGAATCGTCCTAAGAGTCCACATTATTAGTCAAAAGGTATAGTAACACTGGAAAAGGGAATGTCTATCCACTCCAGTATTCTTGCCTGGAGAATCCTATGGACAGAGCAGCTGGGTGGGCTACAGTCCATGGGATCGCAAAGAGCTGGACAGAACTGAGTGACTAACACTACGCTACACTAGAGTAACACAGAATTCACTCAGTATTTGGCAGCAATAGTCTTTTGCATCAACTAATTTAAAAATAAATAAAGCGAGAAATTCCCTGATGGTTCAGTGGTTAGCACTCCACACTGTTACTGCCAAGAGCCCAGAATCAATCCCTACTCAGGGAACTAAGATTCTACAAGCTGTGAGGTGTGGCCAAATAAATAAAATAAATAAAACTTGTCTCACTGGAACTTATAAGAGTTCAATAATTTTAGATTGAATTTAACTTTAATGAGAATAGAAAACTGTGAAACATTTAACACATTCTCCACTTTTTTCCCGATATGACTCAAACTCACCTTTAAGTTGAAGTCACTCTGTTGTCTGAGTGACTAGGGCTCCTTTCACTACCTAACAGCAGTGAAAAAGAACCACTGCCTGCTTCTCCTTAGCTGCTACCCCATGTGTCCATGTAAGTGTTCATACATAATTAAAAATTTGCCCTTAACCTAAAGGCTGTGTTAATTAAGGTAATACCTACAAAGAAACAATGGAAACAGAATGTGAGAAATAAAGTAACTGGAGCCACACCCATTCCCCCAGAAAAAGAAAATTAAGTATATAATGAGTAGAAAATTAAGTATGTAATGAATATTCATTGGAGGGACTGATGCTGAAGCTCCAGTACTTTGGCCACCTAATGCGAAAAGCTGACTCATTGGAAAAAAAACCCTAATGCTGGGAAAGATTGAAGGCAGGAGGAGAAGGGGATGACAGAGGATGAGATGGTTGGATGGCATCACTGACCTGATGGTTGTGAATTTAAGCAAACTCCGGAAGATGGTGAAGGACTGGGAAGCCTGTCATACTGCAGTCCATGGGGTCACAAAGAGTTGTACAGGACTGAACAATGACGATGAATGAGTAGAAGACAGGTTATTTATCTTCTGCTGATAATTGGGAGAGTAAGCCCCTTCTGTTTTGTCATAAAAGTCTCTGATGGTTGAAAGCACCATGAATGTAGGTTTGGACTCAAGGTAAGCAGTGCTCCTAACAATCATGCCAGTACAGCAGTGTTCATGATTCATCATGAGGTGAATTTTCCATCAGCGGGAAATTCTGGTTGATGCTAGCTTGTTAGGAATATTATAGAGGAAGTTAGAGATTGTTTCAGTGGTTTCTGAGTCCTCAATCCAACTCTGAAAGCCTATGACTGTACTAAAATTAGGCTCTCTGTCAACGCATCTTGGGTTTAATTGAATTTACCTATATTGGATACAATGACAGACTCTCCTTGATCATTCTGTAGTCAGGCTCCTCTGAGCCCTCTTCTCAACTTGGCTTCAACTTTGACCTATGAAAACTGTAGATTCTCAACACAAATAGTTTTACCCCCACCCCTAACACACACACAAACACCTTTGAGAGACTTGAACATAGTTTTAAATAGCTCAAAATCATTCTTAGGATGACTCAGCCCCATTTAAAATACCTGCTTGAGAAAGCCCAAAGCAGCAAGAAGAATTTAGCATTTGATATAGCCACAATGTGATAAGCAGACAGACCCTTAAACCCCTCTTAGAGCACTTATCACATGTTAGAATGGTTCATGCAATTTTACATCTTTTCTCTACCATTCGAGTTATAAATCTACCACCCAAACAGTTTCCTCTAGGACCTGAGAGCTGGCCCTCTGAAATGCAAGCTTTCTGGGAGATAACTCCCCCTTTTACTCCCAGTTCCTTTGGAGTGCTGTGCTGTGCTTAGCTGCTCACTCGTGTCCGAGTCTTTGTGACCCCATGGACTATATAGCCTGCCAGGCTCCTCTATCCATGGGGATTCTCCAGGCAAAAATACTGGAGTAGGTTGCCGTGCCCTCCTCCGGGCAATCTTCCCAACTCAGGGATCGAACCCAGGTCTCCCACATTGCAGGCAGATTCTTTACCATCTGAGCCATCAGGGAAGCCCAAGAATACTGGATTGGGTAGCCTATTCCTTCTCCAGGGGATCTTCCCAACCCAGGAATCAAGTGGGGGGTCTCCTGCATTGCAGCTGGATTCTTTACCAGCTGAGCTACCAGGGAAGCCCCTCCTTTGGGAGTATAATAGCCTTAACTTTGGTATCTTGCTCTGTCATCATTGCCTCCTGACACTGAGATATAAGAAGCTTGTTTCTCCCCTGGAGAAGCACCAATTAGCAAACCCACATGGCCTGGTCACATTAACTAACCCCTGAAAGTGAAACTGTTAGTTGTTCAGTTGTATCCCACTCTTAGTGATCCCATGGACAAAGAAGCCTGGCAGCCTATAGTCCATGGGATTTTCCAGGTAAGCATACTGGAGTGGGCTGCCATTTCCTCCTCTAGGGGATCTTCCCAGCGCAGGGATCGAACCTGTGTCTCCTGCATTGCAAGCAGATTCTTTAGCATTGTGCCACTTGGGAGGCCCAAGGACTAACCACTACTCTCTGCCTTTGTGTAAATTTCTACTTCCCTGATTCTGCTTAACTTCCACCTTAGTCATCCCCTTACTGCCTCATTTCTCTTTTTTAAATGCCCAGTCATCTCTAAACAAATCAAAGTTGAGTTCAGTTCAGTCTGGGCTCTTTTCCCTATTGCAGTAGTATTGCTGAACAAAATCTACCCTTACCTCTCTAACTAGTGCCTGGCTTTCTTATCTTGGACAATGATTAATTCATAACTTCTAAGTGGGGAAAAAACAATTTTGACACAGTCAGAACTGTTAGATGTGCTTGTCAAAGTTTAAACAATGGATCAAAATCTGGTCTCAAAAACTTGATGAAAAGCAGAATGTATTTAGACTTAGTCTTGTTAGAAAGAAGATTAGGAAGCCCAATAGAAAGTTCCTTGGATGCAGTGATGCACTCTCTGATGGTATATTCAATTTTCTATCTGTACTCCCATGGCATTCACCCTCACCTTCACAAAAAAACCCCATTATATCTACCTCAAAATAGAGATTTTTTCTTTCAGTCTTTTTTACAAGCGATTTTGTATTTATTGTTATTCAGTTGATAAGTCGTGTCCAACTTTTGGTGACCCCATGAACTGTAGCCCACCAAGCTCCTCTCTCCGTGGAGTTTCCCAGGCAGGAATAATGGAGTGAGTTGCTGTTTCCTCCTCCTGGAGATCTTCCTGACCCAGGGCTTGGAGCTGCTTCTCTTCTGTCTCCTGCATTCGCAGCTAGATTCTTCACCACTGTGCCACCTGGGAAGCCATTGTATTAGTAGGATACATCAATGGTGGTGAAATTTCTGGGTATATATATGTATATATATTTTATGTCAAGACTAAAATTTCTTAATTAAAATTGAGGGACAGGCATTAGAGATTCTGTAGATTCCCTGAAATTTTATACATCACTTGGAATCTATATGAGCACATATATAATTTTGTCTTTATCTTAGAATCTCAGAGGGGCATCTCTTTAATTTTACAGTATGTCCTAGACTCTAAGATGCCAGAAAGTTGAGTTTTCAAAGTTTTCTTCAGCATAGGTCTCTGCACATAGTAAGTATTAGTAAATGATAAGAAGAACAGTTTTTCAAAATATAGTCCTTTGAACTAATGTTTTCAGCCAACATAGCAGTGAACCTGGAATATTTTTATAAACTTATCTCCCTCTTGTAAGGTCTTCTATTTTTTTATTACCCTAAATTTCTTTGTCAGTTGTTCTTTCATCTCACCAGTTTGGGGTGAGAATGGAAATGAGAATGGTAAGGAGTGAGAAATGTGCAGAATGTTTTAAGTTCTACGTGGAGAGAACATGGCATTTGTGGGAAAAGTGTAACAGTGGCTCTGGGATATAAAAGACAGAGCTATTTAACCTTGATCTCCAGGAAAAGTGAACCCATCACTCAGGCAGTTGCATGTGTTTTCCTTCCAGGTGGTGTGATTGCCAGTGAAATTTGGCAAGAATGTGCCACCCCCAAATATGCCACTTTGGCATAATTATTATTTTGAGTTAAAGGCACTTATAAAACAGCAGGTGCAAGAAAAGTATACTGAATAGTACATGAAAACATGAGTTAACACTCTCATGTGAAAGACCTCTCTATAGCAGGAGAAAAGATGCACATCACCAGAAACAAGAGTCAATGCCAAGAGAATTGTATGCAAACAGACCTTATTAAAATCACTCTTATCTTCATTTGCCCCTCATATATTTCAGTTACTTTTCCAGAATTGCCTCTCTTTGTTTAGCCAAGTATAAAAGCATTTAGGTCTTCTTTGATTCTTTACTTCCTCTCATTTCATAAATAAACCTTATGCCAAATATATCAGTGTGCTATTTTCTTATTAATATGTCTTTTGTAACAGAGTCCTAGTCAAGGTCTAAGACAGGTAGAAGAAATGTTTTCCTCCCCTGCACCATGTTGAATGACTGATGACATCACAAGCTTCCCTGCTCCTCTCTGTTAGATTCAATCTCTGCCCGTGCTTGGCAGAGGATTTGGCCTGCAGCTTTTTAGAGTTCTTTCTCACACATTGCTTTTCCCAGGTTTTGAATAGAGATAATGTGGGTGGGCACAGCTATCATCCAGAGTCATGGTTTGGACAGATCATGAGCATAAGTGTGAACAGGCATACCAACATCGCAAGAAAGAAGCAAATGGGGAGAAATCGTGGCTAGTGCCTTCTATTTTCCCAGTCTGTGAAAGAGAACCCTCAGGCTACCTCCCGATGGTGTGCCCTCAAAATGATACTAAAGGGAAAAACTTCAGGTCCTTAGGTAAGGAGATTGGAATGTGAAGACATTAGAGTGGGTTGACTTGTAGAGTGAAGGGGCACAGAAGTTAGGAAAGAGTTCCTGAGGCAGGTGTGTGTGAGAGGAGCGTGTAGGATCTAAGGCTTTGAGAAGATGACAAAACTGGAGAAAAGGAATTTTCAGAGGAGTGGCTAGGCAGCAAAGATAGAGGTATAGGAGTTAAAATATAGGAAGAGGAGAAAAGAAGCAGGAAATCACACAGGAATTTTCTGTGATTCTTTTTTTTCCCAGTTAGGAAAATTAACTACAGTGAGAAAGAGTTTTGGAACCAGAAGAGAAGAAGAATATCAAGTTTTATAATGGAGACTATAAAGGAAGAAGATGAAAAGAGTTAGCATTGTAAAGAGACCCAATCTGGAAGGGCACTGGGGATGAGAGGAGATTTAGCAGGGGCTAGGAGTGATCAGTGGGAGAAGGCGGTGGCAACCCACTCCAGTACTCTTGCCTGGAAAATCCCATGGACGGAGGAGCCTGGTAGGCTACAGTCCATGGGGTCGTTGAGAATCGGACAAGACTGAGCGACTTCACTTTCACTTTCATGCATTGGAGAAGGAAATGGCAACCCACTCCAGTGTTCTTGCCTGGAGAATCCCAGGGACGGGGGGAGCCTGGTGGGCTGCTATCTATGGGGTCGCACAGAGTCGGACACAACTGAAGCAATTTAGCAGCAGCAGCAGCAGGAGTGATCAGTAGCCAAAATTTGAGAAGCTATTGATTTAGAAGGAAAGAGCTAGAAGATAAAAATTAGAAAGTATCAAGTTATGAAGAGGGAAAGTAGAAGGGATACCACTTATTGTTTCTAAGTGACAGTAACTTGAACAGTGAAAGAATTAAAAGTTTTTTTTAATGTAACCCCTATCAAATTACCCATGGCATTTTTCACAGAATTAGAACAAATAATCCTCAAATTTTTCAGTTCAGTTCAGTTCAGTCGCTCAGTCATGTCCGACACTTTGCGACCCCATGAATCACAGCACGCCAGGCCTCCCTGTCCATCACCAACTCCCGGAGTTTACTCAGACTCATGCCCATCGAGTCAGTGATGCCATCCAGCCATCTCATCCTCTGTCGTCCCCTTCTCCTCCTGCCCCCAATCCCTCCCAGCATCAGGGTCTTTTCCAATGAATCAACTCTTTGCATGAGGTGGCCAAAGTACTGGAGTTTCAGCTTCAGCATCAGTCCTTCCAATGAACACCCAGGACTGATCTCCTTTAGGATGGACTGGTTGGTAAAATTTTTATGGAACCATAAAAGACTCAGAATTACCAAAGAAGTCCTAAGGGAAAAGAACAAAATAATCAAAACAGCATGGTATTGGCACAAGACCAGAAAATACATCAACAGAACAGAATAGAGGGTACAGAAATAAAACCACACACCTAGAGTTAATTAATCTTCAACAAAGGAGGCAAGAATATACAATGGAAAAAGGATGATCTCTGGCAAATGGTATTGGGCAAGCTGGATAGCCACATGAAAATCAGTGAAGTTAGAACACTCCTTCAAACCATACACAAAAATAAACTCAAAATGACTTAAAGACTTAAATATAAGATAGGACACCATAAAATTCCTAGAAGAGAACATAGGCAGAACATTCTCTGACACAAATTGTCGCAATATTTTCTTGGGCAGTCTCCCAAGGGAATAGAAATGAAAGCAAAAATAAGCAAATGGGATCTAATCAAACTTAAAAGCTTTTGCACAGCAAAGGAAATCATCAGGAAAACAAAAAGACAACCTGAGAACTGGGAGAAAATATTTGCACATTATGAAACCAACAAGAGGTTAATTTCCAAAATATGCAAACATCTCATCAGCTTAATATCAAAAAAACAAACAACCCAATCAGAAAATGGACAGAACTAAATAGACATTACTCCAAAAAAGACATAGAGATGGCCAACAGGCACACGAAAAGATGCCCCACATTGTCAGTTATTAGATAAATGCAAGTCAAAACTACAATGAAGTTATCACCTCATACCAGTCAGAATGCCCATCATTAAAAAATCTACAAAAAATAAATAGTGGAGAGAGCATGGAGAAAAGGAGCCCTTCTGCACCATTGGTGGGACTGTAAATTGGTGTAGCCACTGTGGAGAACACTTACAGAGGTTCCTTAAAAAACTGAAAATAGAGTTACCATATGATCCTGTAATCTTGCTCTTGGGCATATTTCTGGAGGAAACCATAATTTGAAAGATACATGTACCCCAGTGTTCACTGCAGCACTATGTACAATAGCCAAGACAGGGAAGCAACCTAAATGTCCGTTGACAAATGAATGGATAAAGAAGATACATACATACATATATATGTATATATATATATCTTCCCTGGTGGCTCAAACGGTAAAAAAAATCTGCCCACAATGTGGCAGACCCAGGTTTGATCCCTGGGTTGGGACAATCCCCTGGATAAGGAAATGTCAACCCACTCCAGTATTCTTGCCTGGAAAATTCTATGAACAGAGGAGCCTGGAGGGCTACAGTCCATGGGGTCACAAAGAATTGGACACGACTGAGCAACAAACACTTCCGCTTTTCATATATATATATATATGTATATATACATGAAATGGAATATTACTCATAAAAACAAATGAAATTATGCCATTTGTAGCAACATAGATGGACCTAGAGATTATCATGTAAGTGAAGTAAGTCAAAGAAAAACAAATATCATATGATATCACTTATATGTGGAATCTATGAATCTATGATACAAATATACTTATTTACAAAATAGGAACATACATAAAAAAAGACCTGTGGTTATCAAAGGGGAAATGGTTGAGTGGAGGAATAGATGGGTAGCTTGGGATTAGCAAATACAAGCTACTATATATAAAAAATAGACAAACAGCAAGATTTGACTGTATAGCACAGGGAGATATACTCAATATCTTATAATGACCTGTAGTGAATAAGAATATGAAAGAGTAATTCTAAAATATGAAAAATTCTAATCTACACAAAATTCTGAAACATAACATTGTCAACAGATGTGGTCTTAAACTAAGGTTTTGTCTAGTTGTATTTTCTGATACTAAACCTCTAATGATAAGAAAGAATGCTTAATGATTCTCTAGATTAAAGAGGTTGCACTAGAATATAAATCGCTCTATCCTTTATGGAGAAAGTTTCACTATGAAAAATACTCATAGTAGTTGAACTAAATGTTCTTAATGACATCGTAAGAATTGTTAATTATATATGGCTAATGCATTACCACTTGGATATTAGTGTCTTTTTTATATGATAATATGAATGTTGATGTTAACCATGGTTGTTCTCTGTGGTTATCAGAAAGAAATGATCTGTTGAATATTTTACCACAGAGTATACTCCCACTGTTTCTGCAAGACCTGAAACCAGTTTGATCTCAAATTTTAAAGATATGAATAAGCCAGAATTATTTGTCTGATATGTTGAGTATTTTTAATGATTTTAATATATCCCTTCAAAGAAGGAGTATTAAGATTTTTTTTTAATGAGCAAAGGTGAAAAATAAAAGTTAGATGTTTGTATGAACAGAGTATCTACAAATTGTTATGACATATATGATGATTTAACAATTATTAATAGCTAGTGATAAATTTGGTGTTGAATGCCTGTGAACAGTTAACACCAAAATCTTACATATTTGTATCTAATTTAAATTTTATTTTCTGTCAAAAGAATATTCATGTATAGAAAAATTTTTAAATTAATTTGTTTATTTTAATTAGAGGCTAATTACTTTACAATATTGTAGTGGGTTTTGCCATACATTGACATGAATCAGTCATAGGTGTATATGTGTCACCCATCCTGAACCCCCATCACCCTCCCTCCCCATCTCATCCCTCAGGGTTGTCCCAGTGCACTGGCTTTAAGTGCCCTGTTTCATGCATCAGACTTGGACTGGTGATCTATTTCACATATGGTAATATACATGTTTCAATGCTATTCTCTCAAATCATCCTACCCTTGTCTTCTCCCACAGAGTCCAAAAGTCTGTTCTTTATGACTCTTTTGCTGTCTTGCATAAAGGGTCATCATTACCATCTTTCTAAATTCCATATATATGCATTAGTATAGGGTATTGGTGTTTTTCTTTCTGACTTACTTCACTCTGTATAAAAGGCTCCAGTTTCATCCACCTCATTAGAACTGATTCAAATGTGTTCTTTTTAATAGCTGAGTAATATTCCATTGTGTATATTTACCACAGCTTTCTTATCCACTCATCTGCTGATGGACATCTAGGTTGCTTCCATGTACTAGCTATGGTAAACTGTGCTGTGATGAACATTGGGGTACATGTATCTCTTTAAATTCTGATTTCCTTGGTGTATATGCCCAGCACTGGGATTGCTGGGTCATATGGCAGTTCTATTTCCAGTTTTTTAAGAAATCTCCACGCTGTTCTCCATAGTGGCTATACTAGTTTGCATTCTCACCAATGGTGTAAGAGGGTTCCCTTTTGTCCACACCCTCTCCAGCATTTATTTTTTGTAGAGTTTTTGATAGCAGCCATTCTGACCAGCGTGAGATGGTACCTCATTGTGCTTTTGATTTGCATTTCTCTGATAATGAGTGATGTTGAGCATCTTTTCATGTGTTTGTTAGCCATCTGTATGTCTTCTTTGGAGAAATGTCTGTTTAGTTCTTTGGTCCATTTTTTGATTGGGTCATTTATTTTTCTGTTATTGAGCTGCTTGAGCTGCTTGTATATTTTTGAGATAAATTCTTTGTCAGTTGCTTCATTTGCTATTATTTTCTCCCATTCTGAACACTGTCTTTTTACCTTGCTTAAAGTTTCCTTCATTGTGCAAAAGCTTTTAAGTTTAATTAGGTCCCATTTATTTTTGCTTTTATTTCCATTACTCTGGGAGATGGGTCATAAAGGATCCTGCTGTGATTTTTGTCAGAGAGTGTTTTTCCTATGTTTTCCTCTAGGAGTTTTATAGTTTCTGGTCTTACATTTAGATCTTTAATTCATTTTGAGTTTATCTTTGTGTATGGTGTTAGAAAGTGTTCTAGTTTCATTCTTTTACAGGTGGTTGACCAGTTATCCCAGCACCACTTGTTAAAGAGATTGTCTTTATTCCATTGTATATTCTTGCCTCCTTTGTCAAAGATAAAGTGTCCATAGGTGCATGGATTTATCTCTGGACTTTCTATTTTGTTCCATTGATCTATATTTCTGTCTTTGTGCCAGTACCATACTGTCTTGATGACTGTAGCTTTGTTAGTAAAGTCTGAAGTCAGGCAGATTGATTCCTCCAGTTCCACTCTTCTTTCTCAAGATTGCTTTGGCTGTTTGAGGTTTTTGTATTTCCATACAAACTGTGAAATTATTTTTTCTAGTTCTGTGAAAAATACTGTTGGTAGCTTGATAGGAATTGCATTGAATCTATAGATCACTTTGGGTAGTATACTCATTTTCACTATATTAATTCTTTTGACCCATGAACATGGTATATTTCTCCATCTATTTGTGTCATCTTTGATTTATTTCATTAGTGTTTTCTAGTTTTCTATATATAGGTCTTTTGTTTATTTAGGTATATTTATTTCTAAGTATTTTATTCTTTCCCTTGCAATGGTGAATGGAATTGTTTCCTTAATTTCTCTTTCTGTTTTCTCATTGTTAGTGTATAGAAATGCAAGGGATTTCTGTGTGTTAATTTTATATCCTGCAACTTTGATTAGCTCTAGTGTTTTTCTAGTGGTGTCTTTAGGGTTTTCTGTGTAGAGGATCATGTCATCTGCAAACATTGAGTTTTATTTCTTTTCCAATCTGGATTCCTCTTATTTCTTTTTCTTCTCTTATTGGTGTTTCTAGAACTTCCAAAACTATGTTGAATAGTAGTGGTGAGAGTGGGCACCCTTGTCTTGTTCCTGACTTTAGGGGGAATGCTTTCAGTTTTTCTCCACTGAGGATAATGTTTGCTGTGGGTTTATCATATATGGATTTTATTATGTTGAGGTATGTTCCTTCTATGCCTGCTTTCTGGAGGGTTTTTATCATAAATAGCTGTTGAATTTTGTCAAAGGTTTTCTCTGCATCTATTGAGTTAATCGTATGGTTTTTAATCTTTCAATTTGTTAATGTGGTGTATCACATTGATTGATTTGTGAATACTGAAGAATCCTTGCATCCCTGGGATAAAGCCCACTTGGTCAAGATGTATGATCTTTTTAATATGTTGTTGGATTCTGTTTCATGCATAGAAAATTTATGTATGAAATGGATCCATATCTATTTCTTTCATGCATAGGAAACTTATGCATGAAATGGATCCAAATCTGTTTCTTTCATCAGATCTAATTTCAATTTAACTGTAATTTTACACAACTCATTTTGGAACTGGTTACTGATGAAAAATTAAATGTCAGTTTTAAAAATACAACATCACTTACTTTACATCCTATAAAAGTTAAGAGTGAATATCCTGAGCTTTGTTGAAATTGCTTTAAATTGCTTCTGAAAAAACTTAAGTAAATATTGTTTAGATTGTTTTTTATTTAAATAAAACAACAAAACAAAGAGTTTTAAACATACATTATCCTCTGAGACAGCTTTATCCTCTGGAGACAAGATTAGATGAATTGACTAGCAAGGGGCATATTAAAACCTATAAAACTACAAGAACACAATTCTTTCAAAATAGTCAAATAGGTGTTTCTTACTGGGAATTGCTATTGTACTCAATTATAATTGCAAAAACAATACATTGTGAGTGAAAAAATAGCAATTAACTATATTAATCACCTATTTGCTCAATTCAATAAACAAGTAAGTACAGTTTTCTAATTTTTTCTCTTTTTTATTTTGTATTTGCATTTACTTAACTTATTAAAATTAATTTTATATGTGAATTTAATAATGTTGACTATTGTTTTGAGAAATTTTTATCATTTTCTAGTAATGCATTTTGCATTTTATAAAATTATTGATCTTTGAAGGATTGAACATTAAAAAATAATTGGTCTTTAGATAAAAGTGGTTAAAGAATTTCACTTGAGAGTTTGGTGACTCTATGGCTAAAGGTGGAGTCCCTAGGGAGATAAAGGAAGAATAGCATTTTTGAGCCTCATAACAAAATACATCTCCTTGGACTAAAACTGGGCCAGCAGGAAAAGGAGTTGACTTGTGTGGAGAGGTGCTTGGTTGAATTTGGACCTTTAGATTGTAAAATGATGATAGAAAATTCAGATACAGGGTCTAGCAGGAGATTGGAGAGATGGGACTGAAGCTCAGGTCATGGAAAAGCACAAGAAATCATTTGCACAGATGTTGTAGTTGGGTCATGAAAATGGCAAGACATTCAAAAGAATGAATATCCTATGAGAACTGAGCATGCAGATTTTATCACAGAGTGACTTTCAATAAAATTGTTTTACACATTTCACAAATGTTGTTATTTTCCAAACTGATTTAATGTTTTCTAAAGAGCTGGGCTTAGAAAAGACAGGAACTAGAGATCAAAATACTAACATTCATTGGATCATAGAGAAAGTAAGGAAATTCCAGAAAAACATCTACTTATGCTTCATTGACTATGCTAAAGTCTTTGACTGTGTGGATCACAACAAACTGGAAAATTCTTAAAGATGGGAGTACCAGAACATCTTACTTGTCTCCTAAGAAACCTGTAGGCAGGTAAAGAAGCAACAGTTAGAATCGGACATGGAGCAATGGACAGGTTCAAAATTGAGAAACAAGGCTGACAAGGCTATATTGTCACCCTGCTTATTTTATTTCTGTGAAGAGTACATCATGTGAAATGCGGGGCTAGATGAACCACAAGCTGGAATCACAAGATTGCCAGGAAAAATATCAGCAACCTTAGATATGCAGATGATACCACTCTAATGGCAGAAAGTAGAGAGAAACAGAAGAGCCTCTTGATGGAGGTGAAAGAAGAGAGTGAAAAACCTGTGAAGAGTACATCATGTGAAATGCAGGGCTAGATGAACCACAAGCTGGAACCACAAGATTGCCAGGAAAAATATCAGCAACCTTAGATATGCAGATGATACCACTCTAATGGCAGAAAGTAGAGAGAAACAGAAGAGCCTCTTGATGAAGGTGAAAGAAGAGAGTGAAAAACCTGGCTTGAAACTCGGCATGAAAAAGATGAAGATCATGGCATCCAGTCTCATCATTTCATGGCAAATAGAAGGGGAAAAAGTTGAAGCAGTGATAGATTTCATTTTCTTAATCTCCAAAATCACTATGAACGGTGAGTGCAGTCGTTAAAGTAAAAGACACTTGCTCCTTGGAAGGAAAGCTATGAAAAACTTACTGTATTAAAAAGGAGAGACATCACTTTGCTGCCAAAGATCTGTATAGTCAAAGCTATGGTTTTTCCAGTAGTCATGTATGGATGTGAGAGTTGGACCATAAAGAAGTGCTAAGCACTAAAGAATTGATGTTTTTGGATTGTGGTTCTGAAGTCTCCTGTGAGTCCCTTGGACTGCAAGATCAAATCAGTTGATCCTCAGGAAAACAGCCATGAATATTTATTGGAAGGACTGATGCTGAAGCTCCAATACTTTGGCCACCTGATGCAAAGAGCTGACTCATTGGAAAAGACCCTGATAATAGGAAAGATTGAAAGTGAAAGGAGGAGGGGGTGGCAGAGGATGAGGTGGTTAGATAGCCCAAACTCCAGGAGATAGTGAAGGACAGGGAAGCCTGGCACTTGCAGTTCATGGAGTCGCAGAGACATGACTGAGCAACTGAACGACTATTCTCCCCCCAGCTTTATACTCTTGTACAAGGCCATCTGAATGTGAACTCCTTGAGAATAGAGGCTTTATCTGCCTAGTACCTAGAATGGTGTCTGGAATAGTGTGGGCACCCAACAAATGTTTGTTATACAAATCAATAGGTTTTATTTGCCTGTGCTCTGAAAAAAAAAAATTATTACTATTTTATAGACAATAAGTAGATCTGGAGATCAGAAAACAGAGAATTGCCAGATTATATCTAAAAGGTTGATACGAAGTATCAGCTAATTTAAACATCTGAAAAAAATAAGCAGGAAAATTGGCTCCCATTTGAGGAATTGTTTTCTAATTTTGCAAACAAAATTTTATTTTGATACATTATTTGTCCATTAATGCTTCTAGGCTCTGTTATTCTAGTCCCTTCTGGGTTTGTAGACAACATAAGGTTATGGTTAGGAGCAGGGTCATTGAGCGTAAATTACAAGCCTCCTTTGTAAACTACAAGGTTGCATGGCTTACCTTGTCTAAGTTTAATTACCTCATTTGTAAAATGGGGATGACAATGGTAACAGGCTTATAGGACTGTGGGGAGGGTTCACTGAGACAAAGTAAATAAGACACAGTACTTGGCATGGTGCATATCCTCACTGAACATGGGCTAATTATTGTCAGTACTTACCTCTGCTTGTAAGGCTGGGCCAAGGTGTAAGTATTCCCTTTCCTTTTCTGGAATACCTGTATTCTCATCTAAAGCTTCAGATGGTTATTTCCATTCTCAGTTTACTTTTCATATGAGCTTTTCATATGAGTACCATGTGTTGTTCATGTCTTTTTCCTAGTCAGCCCAGCATTTTCATACTACAGAGAAACTACTTATAAGTCAGAAATTTCTAACTATTCCTGTTTATTTCCCTACTAAACTAGAATTATTGTGGACTCTCTTTTTTTGAAGAGGGGAAAATAAAAGAATTTTTCTGGTTCTCTCTTTTTTATTCTATAGCAGCACAAGTTGTACCTTTTTGGGGAAAAGATTCTGCTTTTGTTATTTTTTGTGAGGTAGAGATGGAAAGATGAAATAATGCAGTAGTCTTCAACTATACAAGATGATAAAAATTAATAAGAGAAAGTCAGTATATTAAGAGCCTCTTTACTTTGAGAGACTCAAGAGACCTGAAACCTTATCACCCCCACTCCAGAGAGCCACCCAGATGACCAGGACCCTACTGACCAGGGCACTGGAGACAGGAGGGAGAAGGGTATGAGAGGATGAGGGTCTCGCTGATTAGCAGAGACGGGCTGTGTATATACTGATACGGTGATGAAGAGACTTGTGTGCTCTTTTCTGAACTCAGCTGGCTCCGTTCCTCAGAGTTAAGTTAACAGTGAGGCTGGCATCTAGTGGCAGCAACAGGTACTAGGAACAGAGCACAAAAGCCTAAGGAGAGAGCTCTTCATTTTTCATTTCTCCAGATTCAATATAGTGATTTCATCTCTCTGTATTAGTTGAGATCTTTCAGCCATAAGTGACAGATTATAGAACAGATTAAGTAAAAAAGAAAAGGGATTTTATTGACTGATGTAATATGAATGATGGGATGGAGTAAGAATTAGGCATGCTTGAATTAAGGGTCAAATGATAAGCACTCTCTCCCTTTCTCTCAAAAATATGCTTGTCCCCCAAAGCTCTTAACTCTTCTTCTTTCCTTCTATTAATATTCCCTTATTTTCTCCACTACTGAAGGTGGGCTTCATTCATGAATTTGAGGTAGAAATTCTTAAACAATTGTATTCAGGTATAGGGGGAATATTTTCTGTTTTGTTCATGTCTTTAGGTGAGATTAGCAGGACAGGGACTGACCTTGCAGATAAACCAGCAATTTGGGATAAATTGATTCAGGGGAGTGTTCATAAGCACATTTGATAACAGACCCAAGCAAAATGAAAGGTGACTTGAAACAATCAGTACCCAGAGATGAATACCTCCCTTTCAGTATTGTGTTTATTTGTAATAAATGTGATACTCAGTTCTCCATTAGTTTTCTTTTGTTTCCAATTTTGTTCCAAATTTGGATGAAGCATAGAGTTGTGTTACTTATTTAATATACATCTTCAAGTTTCAAAAGAAATAATTTTCAAAAGTCATGAAAAGAATAATCAAGTATTCTCGGTTACCCATTATCACATTTTCCATACTTTTCAAATTTAATATGAGGACCAAATTCCCTAAAGAAAAGAGAAAAAAATAAAGATTAGTATCATAAAGAAAGAGGGCTTTGCTTCACATTCCTTTCTCTTCCAAATGAAGTCCTGAGAAGGAAAGCTGCTTCTATAATTCCCTTTACCCCATCTCTTTTCTATTTCTGTTCATGACCACCACAGTTGGCACATTCCCCACCCATGTCTTAAATATTCAAAAAGTGTTCTGAAGATGACGGAGGAGTAGGTGGGTGTCGAGTACATCTCTCCCCACGGATACATAAGAAATACACCTTCAGGCACAGAAGTGTATGCAGAACACAAGCTGAGAGTGGACAGGAGTACCTGACCGGTGGAAACGAATATATAGAACCGTGCAAAACTCAAGGTCAAGCCCTGAGCCTTTGGAGTGAGACCACTGACTCCAAGACCCTAGACTACCAGAGAACTAACCCTAGGGAGTAGCAAATAGTGAGAACTCACACAAAGGAAACCACTTGAATAAAAGACCCAGCCATCACCCAACCACCAGTAGCACCCTGTGCAGAATGCCTCATCTAAACAACAAACAAAACAAAAATACAAATCCAGTCATCAGCAGACAGGATTACCACCTCACTCAGCCTTGCCCATCAGAGGAAAAACAAACAAACAAAAAAACCCAGCACAAATCCCACCCTATATGAAGCTTACACAAACCATTGGACCAACCTTAGGAGGGCAGAAACCAAAAGGAGGAAAGAATTCTACCTTGAATCCTGGGAAAAAGAGACCTCAAACACAATAACTTAAAAAAAAAAAAAAGAGACGGCAGAGAAATACTACAGAAATGAAGGAACAAACTAGAAACACAGAAGCTCAAATAAATGAAGAGGAAACAGGCAAACTACCTGAAAAAGGAATCAGAATAATGATAGTAAAGATGATCAAAAACCTTGAAAACAGAATGGAGAAAATGCGAGAGAGAATTAATTAACAAAGACCTAGAAGAATTAAAGAATAAACATACAAATAACAGAATTACTGAAATTAAAAATACTCTAGAAGGAATCAATAGCAGAGTATCTGAAGCCGGAGGACAAATCAGTAAGCTGGAAGATAAAATAGTGGAAATAACTTCTAAGAGCAGAATAAAGTAAAAAGAATGAAAAGAACTGAGGATAGTCTCAGAGACCTCTGGGACATTATCAAACACACCAGCATTTGAATTATAGGGATTCCAGAAGAAGGGGAGAAAAAGAAAGGGTAGGAGAAATTTTTTGAAGAAGTTATAGTTGAAAATTTCCCCAACATGGGAAAGGAAATGGTCAATCAAGTCCAAGAGGTGCAGAGAGTCCCATATAGGATAAACCCAAGGAGAAGCGTGCTAAGACACATACTAATCAAGCTAACAATGACTAAACACAAAGAAAGAATATTAAAAGCAGCAAGGGAAAAGCAATAAGTAACATACACGGGAAACCCCATACGTTTAACAGCTGATCTTTCAGCAGAAACTCTGCAGGCCAGAAAGGAATGGCAGGATATATTTAAAATACTGAAAGGGAAACATCTACAACCAAGATTACCGTACCTGGCAAGGATCTCATTCAGAACTGATGGAGGAATAGAAAACTTTTCAGACAAGCAAAAGTTAAGAGAAGTCAGTACCACCAAACCAGCTTTACAACAAATGTTGCTGCTGCTGCTGCTGCTAAGTCACTTCAGTCGTGTCCGACTCTGTGCGACCCCATAGACGGCAGCCCACCAGGCTCCCCCGTCCCTGGGATTCTCTAGGCAAGAATACTGGAGTGGGTTGCCATTTCCTCCTCCAGTGCATGAAAGTGAAAAGTGAAAGTGAAGTCTCTCAGTCGTGTCCGACTTGTAGCGACCCCATGGACTGCAGCCCACCAGGCTCTTCCGTCCATGGGATTTTTCAGGCAAGAGTATTGGAGTGGGGTGCCATTAAGGGACTTAAATAGTCAAGAAATACAAGAGAAGAAAAAGATCTACAAAATCAACCCCAAACAGTTAAGAAAATGACAATAGGAACATATATATCAATAATTACTCTAAATATAAATGGATAAAATGCCCCAACCAAAAGACACAGACTGGCTGAATGGATACAAAAAGAAGACCCATATATATGCTATCTACAAGAAACCCACTACAGACCTAAAGATACATATAGACCGGAAGTGAGAAGATGGAAAAATATATCCCATGCACATTGGGAGCAAAAGAAGCTGGAATAGCAATCCTCATATCAGACAAAATAGAACTTAAAGTAAAAATTACAATAGATAAGGAAGGACACTACATAATGATCAAGGGATCAATCCAAGAGGAAAACATAACAATTGTAAATATCTATGCACCCAATATAGGAGCACCTTAATACATAAGGCAAATATTAACAGACATAAAAGGAGAAATTGACAATAACACAATAATAGTAGGAGATTTTAACACCCCACTCACACCAATGGATAGATCAGCAAAACAGAATATTAATAAGGAAACACAAATCTAATGATACATTATATGAGATGGATCTCATTGATATCTTCAAGACATTCCATCCAAATGCAGAAGAATATACCTTCTTCTTAAGTGCACATGGAACATTCTCCAGCATAGACCACATCTTGGGTCACAAATCAAACCTCAGTAAATTTAAGAAAATTGAAATCGTATCAAGCATCTTCTCTGACCACAATGCTATGAGAGTAGATATCAATTACAAGAAAAAAGATGTAAGAAACACAAACACATGGAGATTAAGCAATATGTTTCTAAATAACCAACAGGTTACTGAAGAAATCGAAAGGGAAATAAAAAAAATTCTAGAAACAAATGACATTGAAAACGCAACAACTCAAAACCTATAAGATGCAGCAAAAGCAGTCCCAGAGGGAAGTTTATAGCAATACAATCCTACCTCAAGAAACAAGAAAAACATCGAATAGACAACTTAACTTTACACCTAAAACAACTGGAAAAAGAACCAAAAAAAACCCCAAAAAATTAGTAGAAGGAAAGAATTCATAAATATCAGAGCAGAAATAAATGAAAAAGAAATGAAAGAAACAATAGTAAAGATTAATAAAACTAAAAGCTGGTTCTTTGAGAAGATAAAATTAAAAAACCTTTAGCCAGACTCATCCAAAATAATAATAATAATAATAAGAGAGAGAGAAGAGTCAAATCAACAAAATTAGATATGAAAAAGGAGACGTTACAATAGACAATACAGAAATACAAAGGATTACAAGATACTATTATGAACAACTATATGGCAAAAAAATGGATAACCTGGAAGAAATGGACGGATTCATAGAAAAGTTCAATCTTCTAAGACTAAACCAGGAAGAAATAGAAATTATGAACAACCCAGTTACAAGCACTGAAATTGAAGCTGTGATAAAAAATCTCCCAAAAAGCAAAAGCCCAGGACCAGATGGCTTCACAGGAGAATTTTATCAAACATTTAGAGAAGAGCTCTTGCCTGTCCTTCTAAAACTCTTTCAAAAAACTGCAGAGGAAGGAACACTTCCAAACTCATCACCCTTATACCAAAACCAAACAAAGACAACACACAAAAAAGAAAAGTACAGACCAATATCACTGATGAACATAGATGCAAAAATCCTCAACAAAATTTTAGCAAACGGAATTCAGCAACACGCCAAAAAGCTCATACATCATGATCAAGTTGGGTTTATTCCATGGATGCAAGGATTCTTCAATATATGCAAATCAGTCAATGTGATGCACCATATTAAATTGAAAGATAAATACCATATGATCATCTCAATAGGTGCAAAAAAAGCCTTTGACAAAAATTCGGCACCCATTTATGATTGAAACTATTCAAAAAATGGGCATAGAAGGAACCTACCTCAACATAGTAAAGGCCATATATGATAAGCCTACAGCAAACATTATTCTTGATGGTGAAAAACTGAAAGCATTCCCCTTAAGATCAGGAACAAGACAAGGGTGTCCACTTTCACCACTGTTGTTCAACATAGTTCTGGAAGTCCTAGCTACAGCAATCAGAGAATAAAAAGAAATAAAAGGAATCCAGATTGGAAAAGAAGTAAAGCTCTCACTGTTTGCAGATGACATGGTACTGTACATACAAAACCTTAAAGATAGTATCAGAAAATTACTAGAGCTCATCAGTGAATTTAGCAAAGTTGCAGGATACAAAATCAATACACAGAAATCACTTGCATTTCTATATAATAACAATGAAAAAGCAGAAAGAGAAATTAAGGAATCAACCCCATTCACCATTGCAACAAAAAGGATAAAATATCTAGGAATAAACTTACCTAAGGAGACGAAAGAACTGTACACAGGGAATTATAAGACAATAATGAGAGAAATCAAAGATGACATAAACAGATGGGGAGATATTCCATGTTCCTGGGTAAGAAGCAATACTGTGAAAATGACGGTACTACCAAATGCAATCTACAGATTCAATGTGATCCCTATCAAATTACCATAGGCATTTTTCACAGAACTAGAACAAAAAATTTCACAATTCATAGGGAAACACAAAATACCCTGAATAGCCAAAGCAGTCTTGAAAAGACGAATGGAGCTGGAGGAATTGACTTTCCTGACTTCAGACTGTACTGCAAAGCTATTGTCATCACGACAGTATGGTCCTGGCACAAAAACAGAAACATAGACCAATGGAACAAGATAGGGAGCCCAGAAATAAACCCATGCACACATAGGTACCTTATTTTTGACAAAGGAGGCAAGAATGTAAATAGGGCAAAGATAGCCTCTTCAATAAATGGTGCTGGAAAAACTGGACAGCTACATGTAAAAGAATGAAATTAGAACATTCTCTAACACTATATTCAAAAATGGATTAAAGACCTAAATGTAAGCCCAGATTCCATAAAACTACAAAGCTTCTAGAGAAAAACATAGACAGGATAGTAAATGACATAAATCGTTTTTGGATCTGTCTCGTAATGGAAAGAAAAACAAAAACAAACAAATGGGACCTAATTAAACTTAAAAGGTTTTACACAGCAGAAGAAACCACAGTGAAAACAAAAAGGCAACCTAAAGGCTGGGAGAAAATATTTGCAAACATTGAGACCAACAAGGGATTAATTTCCAAAATATACAAACAGCTCATCAGTTTAATATAAAAACAAACAAGCAACCCAATCTGGGCAGAAGATCTAAATAGATATTTCTCCAAAGAAGACATACAGATAGTCTATATACAGAAGAAAAAATATTCAACATTGCTAGTTATCATAGAAATGCAAATCAAAACTACAATGAATTATCACCTTGCATCAAATAGAATGGCCATCATTAAAAATCTACAAATAATAAATGCTAGAGAGGCTCTGGAGAAACAGAAACCATTCTACACCATTGGTGGGAAAGTAAATTGGTAGAGCCTCTATGGAGAGTAATATAGAGGTTCCTTAAAAAACTAAAAATAGAGTTACCATATGATCCTACAATCCCACTCCTGGGCATATATCTGGATAAAACTCTTAATTTGAAGAGACCCAAGTACCCCAAGTTTCACTGCAGCACTATTTACAGTAGCCAAGACATGGAGGCAACCTAAATGTCTATCAACAGATAAGTGGATAAAGAAGATGTCGTGTGTGTATGTACACACACACACACACGCACGACTATTACCAAACCATATAAAATAATGAAATAATGCCATTTGTAGCAACATGGATGGACCTGGAGATGATCATATTAAGTTAAGTAAGTCAGAAAAAGACAAATATCATATGATATCGCTTATATGTGGAATCCTAAAAATGATGCAAATAAACTTATTTACAAACCAGAAATAGACTCATAGACATAGAAAAAACTTAGGATTACCAAAAGGGATAGGAGGTTTGGGGGATAAATTAGGAGTTTAGGATTAACATATACATACTAATATATATATAATATTTTATAATAATTTTAATAATATTTATTATAGTACATAATATTATATAATAGTTATTATTAATTTTGGGTTGGTTCCAAATTGGGAAAGGAGTACATCAAGGCTGTATATTGTCACCCTGCTTATTTAACTTATATGCTGAGTACATCATGCAAAATGTTGGGCTGGATGAAGCACAAGCTGGAATCAAGATTGCCGAGAGAAATACAATAACCTCAGATACGCAGATGACACCATCCTTATGGCAGAAAGTGAAGAGGAACTAAAGAGCCCCTTAATGAAAGTGAAAGAGGAGAGTGAAAAAGCTGGCTTAAAACTCAACATTCAAAAAACTAAGGTCATGGCATCCGGTTCTGTCACTCTGTGGCAAATAGATGGAGAAACAATGGAAACAGTGACAGACTATTTTCTTGGTCTCCAAAATCACTGCAGATGATGACTACAGCCATGAAATTAAAAGATGCTTGCTCCTTGGAAGAAGAACTATGACCAACTTAGACAGCATATTTAAAAGCAGAGACATTGCCAACAATGGTTTGTCTAGTCAAAGCTGTGGGTTTTCCAGTAGTCATGTATGGATGTGACAGTTGGACTATAAAGAAAGCTGAGCAGTGAAGAGCTGATGCTTTTGAACTGTGGTGTTGGAGAAGACTCTTGAGAGTCCCTTGGACTGCAGGGAGATCCAACCAGTCCATCCTAAAGGAGATCAGTCCTGAATATTCATTGGGAGGACTGATACTGAAGCTGAAACTCCAATACTTTGGGCACCTGACGTGGAGAACTGACTCACTAGAAAAGACCCTGATGCTGGGAAAGATAGAAGGAAGGAGGAGAAGGGGACGACAGAGGATGAGATGGTTGGATGGCATCACCGACTCAATGGACTTGAGTTTGAGCAAGCTCCAAGTCTTGGTGATGGACAAGGAAGCCTGGTGTGCTGCAGTCCATGGGATCACAAAGAGTCAGACATGACTGAGTGACTGAATTGAACTGATATATAAAGTAGATAAACAAGGACCCACTGTATAGCACTGATAACTATGCACACTCTCTGGCCTAGAGGATTCCATGGACTGTATAGTCCATGGGGTCGCATAGAGTTGGACATGACTGAGCGACTTTCACTTTCACATAATAGAAAAGACTCTGAAAAAGAACACACACACACATATGGAGAGGGGGAAGGAGCAGGGAAAGAAAGGAGGGGAGAAAAATACGTGTCAAAAAGAAAGAAATTCTATCCTGTAACTGCCTCTTCCATCAAATGACTCCTCACCCTAATCCCAATATTAGGCTTACATTTGGTATATATTTGATTTTCTCTCTTGGTTCAGGGATTGCAAACATAATTGTTTGTAGGAGCCAAGCTGGTAATATAAATAAATGAATTGGGCCACCTTTCCACAATAGAGAGAGGTGGGACTGTGGCTTTCTGAGATGCCTGGACTCCATTTGGATGGAGAGTTGCTACTAGATAACTGTTTCTTGCAAGTGAAGTCCTAGCTTACTGTCAATATAATGTTGTATTTTTAAAAATAAATTAGAAATCTGTATTTTTAGGTAAAATGAATTTTTCAAATACTGTCAACCATAAAAATTTAGTGATATACTGTTCTGGTTAAACAGAAGCAATACTGTTTTCTATTGCCATGAATTTTCTTATGCAATGTTTTCTTCTTGGCACATAAGACCACAAATTTATGAAGAGCTGGGGATGTGTTTCATACAATTGTGTTTTCTTGATAGTTATTATTAGGGCCCTACACTGAGTAGGCTTGTATTCTCCAGGTTTTTTTTGTTTCTTTTTCTGAGGGATTTACATTGTTCATAAATGGTGGCTGTCTCTCAGGATTATGATTCCAATTTATCAGAATTTTTCTTCAAAATACTAGCTAAGGGCAAAGACAGCCTTAGTGTTTTGACTGCCTCCCTCACTCAAAGAACATCAGGACTGTTCTTTTTGCCCTGAATACAGAAATGGCATAAAGGCCAAGTTTATACATGCAAGTCACAGTGATAATTAAAACAAATACACAGTCTCCTGTACCATCCCTGCCATTGGCATCAATATTCTCTGGCACACTTATAAAATGGGAAAGAAAGAAAAATGAAAAAGAGAGGGAGGAGGAGGGAAGGCAAGAAAGAAAGAAGGGAGGGAAAGAAAGGAGAGAGAAAGAGCCAGAACAGATCAGAGGCATGATCTTAGAACTTCTAAAACTTTCTCAAGTCTCCTAGTTGAGGCCGAAGAAAATCTCAGAACCATCTTTGAGAAGTCATTGGGTTGTAGCATACTGGAGAATCAAGCCTACAATGTAATTCTGCATCAACCTATTCTAATTTCCAAAAGCCCAGGCCATTCTGGGTAGGTCCTTCTTATGCGGGTCATTGTAGTGGTGTGCACCCAAATACCAGACAGTATGAAAAAAGCTTATGTGTAAGAACTAAGAAGACACTTCCAAGTTTCTTGCCTAATTAGCCCTGCCTGAGAAAGTGACAACCACCACATTATGTAATTTAATCTTCTACATAGTCTGATAATAGTCATGAATTCTCATTCTTCTTTCTTAGAAATCAGTGATAGATACTTGTTTAATTCACATTTTTCAGTTTCCAATTCTTTCCTTTAAAGTCATCCTCTGAGGCTAGTACTTGCTGTGAAGATGAGCCAGTATTACTTTTATTGGACTAATTTCTACACCTTGTTTCCTTCAGTGCTCAGAAATAATTCTCTTGGCATGGTAACATGATGCCAGAAATCCATGAAGATTCTTCTCAATGAAAGATATGCATAAAGGAGTTAGCTCAGCAGGCTTAAGATGCTCAAATCAATTCAAAAGAAGTAACTTATAAACCCTTGGGATATTCTGCCTAAGAATAACTTTGTAACCTAGGGCCATAGGCCATGCCAGCTAGTTTACCCTCAGGTGAATGTTTTTGTTCACCTGTGGTGCTGAGTCACTCTGTATCAGTTTAACTCCTGAGGGGAGGAGGCTGGAGACTAGTAGTTGTCAGTTGGGTAGGTGCTGTCTGTCCCCACTGAAAAGCCTAGACACCAAAGCTTTTGTGGGTTTCCCAGGTTGGCAGTACTTTATACAAGTTATGACACATCATAACTAGGAAAATTTAAGCACTACCTTTGTGACTTCTCTGGTAGAGGACAACTGGAAGATGGTGCTTGATCTCCCAGACTCTACCTGATGAGTTTTCTGCCTTTGCTGATTTTATTCCATATCCTTTCATTGTAATAAACTGTTACCATGCATATAATGGCTTTTCTGACTTCTATGAGTCCTACTAGGGAATCATCAAATTTGAGGGTACTCTTGGAGACTCCCAACATAGAGGATCTCATAGGTCATGAAAGAGTTACTGACAAGACACAAGACTAATTTGTAAAAACAGTTTCAAATAGAGCTAAAACATATTACAAGGAATGTTATTTTTAATCTAAATTTCCCATTGAATTTATTTGAAAGGCAAAAAAATATTAAAAGTTGACTGGCAGTTTTTATCCATGTAAGACCACGTAACCACTTTGTTACTCATGTGTATATCTACACCTGTGTTTTTGTCTATGTCTGTATCTATGTGTGTATCAGTACCTGTATTTATTTCTTCCAAGCTAAGGTATGGGTGCTGTTTATAGGTATGTCACTGTAAGTTGTTAAAGAAAATTTGATTTTTTAAAAATGGATTTCTATTTATGCTTGTATGATCTATAGACTATCTACTAATACAATCTCTGCACAATTCTGCCAAAATATTGTGTAAGCTTTTTATCTTTTGTTTTTAAATGAGTCAAATTTGAATGCTGACTAAATTTTTTTGAAAAAAATAATTAAAAAAATTTTTTTTAATTTATTTTTTCTCTTTACTATACGTGTAGTCTATCTCTAGTCTTCCAGTATTTTGTGAACCCGTGGAGGCTATTTAAAAAAAAATTACATGAATCAGCAAATCCAGTTCCTTGCTAAAATTATTGGAAATTTCTGTGAAGAAATACAGAGGGAAAAATAATGATATCTTATTTTGAACTTACCACTGATCAACACAAAGGAAACACTCATTCTTGTAAGTGAGGCCATTTGTCCCACAAACATATGCTGTCACTTCAGGACAGTCTACATCATAAAGAGGATCCAGTGGGTAATACATTTTACACGGGGGCTGCAAACATCATAAAATATCATATGAATAACAACGGATCGATTTTCCCTCATCTATTCCTGGCCTGTCACTTCTGCCCCACATAAAAGTAATATCAGATGTTACTAGTTAAATGGTTCTTTTTCAAGGTTTCGTCTCCTTTGGGCTTTAGTTAGTCAAGTTACTTTTCTGACTACAAAGTCCTCACCCATTCATCATCTGTTGAAGCCATAAACAGTGTAATAACTCAGTTTAAAGCCCAAATTGAAAGTTTTCCTTTAAACTTGGAGGCCCTGTGCCAGTAACTCAGAAATTTGTGAGTAGAGATAGGTATGTGAACTCCTAGAATACAGGGGTTTAAATGTAGTTCTTAAGAGTGAGGGTTCTGTATTGAGACTGGGATTAAATTCTGAACGTGTGCTTAGCTTCTCAGTTGTATCCAACTCTTTGTGACCCTTTGTACTGTAGCTGGCCAGAGTCTTCTGTCCATGGGATTTCCCAGACAAGAATACTGGAGAGGGTTACCATTTCATTCTCCAGGGGATCTTCCCAATTCAAGGATCAAACCGCATCTCCTCTGTCTCCTGCATTGCAGGTAGATTCTTGACCCACTGAGCTATTGTACCACTGTTAAAAACTTTTTGGCCTTGGACAAGTTACAGGGATTATTTCATTTAATGTTCAGAGATGCATTTTATTATTATAATGCTTCTGCTATATGGGGGTAAATTTAAGCCAGAAGAGGTTAAGATATATGCCCAAAGTCACACAGAAAACTTTCATTCTACTTTACCACTATGAAGTTTGAGATCCCTCCAAGAGAGTGATCAGATTAAAATCAGAATTCAGAACTGCTAGAAATTTAAATTTACCGCAGGCCATCTAGAGTAATCATGTGGTTTGAAGAGTTCTGCAAAAAGAACAGACACATTAGGTTAGTAGTTCTACATGGAATTTGATTTCACTCACTGAAGTTACTGACTGAATAAAGAAATGTAATGTAATTACTTATTTGCACAAAGTGTACAAAATAATTTATGGCAATAAATTTTGTAGGTTGTCTGCCTTTGTTAATTACTTCATCCATTTATTTATTCTCTGCTTCTTTTTCACAGTCCTGACTTCATTTATAAATGTGCTATGTCACTGAAGAAGGAGTAAAGACTATTTGGGGTTATATGATCTGAACATAAAAAAATAAAACTATTCAAAGATCAAAATATAACACAACTGAATTGCTCTTTAACCTTAACATAGGAAAGACTTTCTGGTAATGGTTCATTGATCTCTGTGCAGTAACAGAGAGAACTGATACACTTACGACATTCAAATAAAAATAATTTTTTCATGACCGAATATAAACTAAAAAATTCTGTTAAACTGGAAAAAATATTTGCAACACCTATCATAAAGGGTTCACATATACACACAAACCCCAAAGATATGGAAATAACCCTTAAATTTGTAAAAGATATTCAAATGCAGTATGATAAGAAAAATGCTAATAAAAACTATATTGAAATACCATCTATTACTACTGGTGGGAATGCAGATTGGCACAACTTTTATGAAGTGAAATTTGGCAACATTGAACAAAACTACTTTGCATTCATATCTGATCACAATTCAGGGAATTTACCCTGAAGATAACCTTCCAACAATAGAAAAATATATATGCATAAGATTATTTATTGCAGCATTGTTTTCATTGCAAAATATTGGACACAAACTAATGCCCCTACACCTAAAGACTGACTGAATAAACTTTGGTATATTCATCTAATAAAGTTTTATGCAGTTGCATAAAAGAATGAGGAAATCCCTGTAAACTGATATGCACTGGTTTTCAAGACATTCTTAAACTGGGAAAAGCACGATGCAAGTAGGTACCTATACTATGCTATCTTTTATGTAAGAAAGTAGGAAGAATGACAAAATGTACATATGTATGTTTATTTGAGCCAAAAGAAACACAGAAAAAATAAACTAGAGACTAATAAGATTAGTTACATAAAGGATGAGGATGGAACTGCAGTAGAAGGTAAAGGGTTTGAAGGCAACGACACTGTTAGAATCTAAACTTTTGTTCATTTTGTTTCATTTTTGTCATGTTCAAAATAATTTTAAATTGCATTTTGATTTTTCTTGACCCATGGGTTATATAGAAATGTGTTATTTATTTGATTTCAAAATAATGGAGGATTTTCCATAGAAACTCCTTTTCTAATGTGTGTGTGTGCACTCAGTCAGTCATGTCTGACTCTTGGTGACCCCCATGGACTGTAGCCTGTCAGGCTCCTCTGTTCATGGGATTATCCAGGCAAGAATACTGGAGTTGCCATTTCCTCCTTCAGAGGATCTTCCCATTGCAGGGACTGAACCTGTGTCTCCTGCATCTCCTGCATTGGCGGCAGATTCTTTTACTGCTGAGCCACCAGGGAAGCTCTCCCTTTCCATAGTGGCTGTGCTGAGTCACTCAGTCATGCCTGATTCTGTGTGACCCCATGGACTTTAGACTGCCAGGCTCCTCTGTCCACAGGGATTCTCCAGGCAAGAATAGTGGAATGGGATGCCATGCCCTTCTCCAGGGGATCTTCCCAACCTAGGAATCGAACCCAGGTTTCCCATATTGCAGGCGGAGTCTTTACCGTCTGAGCCACCAGGGAAGCCCCCCTTTCCGATAGTGATACTCAATTGATACCCAAGTTGTATTATCAAGCCCAAAGGCCTATGTTTCAGAAAAACTTTTCCCATCCAGTCACAAATGACTCTTCTTGTTTTCTACAATGAGAAGAAAAAACAGGTGTTTCTCTCCTAAGTTTGCTTACCTGAAAAAACAATATGTGCCAAAGTGGAGGATTCCAGGAAAAATATGGTCATACAGGGAAAGGCAGTCATTTGATCTCATCTAATGCCCTGCTTGGAGAGGCCTGTGGAAATGCCCAAGATAGTTTATTCATCATTTCTTGCACAGCTGTCTTTCCAAACCTAAGAGAACCCACTACTCTGAATTGAACTTGGTCATGGTGGTCTCAAACTGGCCTGGTCTCTAGGGATTCAGACCTGAGAAGGCTCTTCTGCCCTGAAGAGGGAAAAAAAAAACATTAAAATAACTTTTCCTCCCAGCCAGCAAGATTGTGTTATTATAATCTGTTTTGACTTGGAAGAGGAATTAGCCTCAAGGCTATCACCAGGACTGACTCCAGGCATGTTACATATAAATGGGTTTATCCTACAACATAAAGTAAGGTTAATGAATATGGATACTTTAAGAATTCTGAGAAAACAAGTATGATCTGAGGACTATCTTGTGCAATCAGGGGTATATCACTTTATAATACACATTGTTTGATTCCCTGGGGTAGACCAGTTTCTCCCACACTGAAATGCTCCGTTTCCTAGCTAAGTTTCTTCATCCAGGCCATTTACATGTGCTCAAATACAAATAGATTGAAAATGGAATTGTTGGTCTGGGGATCATAAAAATTATGTATACCTTTCCTGATAGATGAATCAAGATAGTTGATATTAATCATTTTTTTGATCCATATATAGGTACACATGATTTTGATGACATCTCTCTATCAATGAGATCCAAGTTCAAATTCTAGCTTCAACAGTTTTTAGAAGTGTGAGCCTCAGAAAAGGTGTGAACATCATAGGATACTGAGAATATCAAGTGATACTAGTATCAGTATAAGTGGAGTTTCTTTTGTAAGACTGGAAATATTTAGCCCAGAGAGAAGATAATTTCCAAGTTATTTACACTCAACTTCCCCATGCCCTACTCTATTCATTCTGTCTCTTCTCCAAATTGCAGTTGGTGGGCATGTAGAGAAGTAAAGGAGATCTATATTAGCCGTACAGAGGAAACAAAAGTGGGTGCTGGAGGAAAACAAACATAATGACAGAGAAGAGAGAGAGGTACCATCACTGACTTAGACTAAGAATCTGAAGAGCTGTTTACCTGAATGGGCTTGCTGCAAAATGTGAGTCTACTGTAGTTACCCTGAGGTCACAGCTAGCCTTGAGCAAAGTTACTGTTCTGTGGCCGGGGGCAAGTCGAGCAGAGGAGGCTGGCTCCCTGCTCAGTTGAGCGACCAATTGTTTGGCAAGAACCACCTCCTCTGATGTTTCTTGCTCCAGCAGGCAGGGACAGACCTGGATGTTCTGTACTTGTGGTTTTTGGTTGTGGATCATGAGGACAAGATGACATTTGCAAAGCAGATTTAATTACCTACCTCATTACAGACAATCTGGTTTACATTTTATTAGATACAAGGCTGGTTCTTTTTCCTGGTGTCTGCCTCCAGAGGTCGCTAAGCCCATCCTGCTTCTCAGAAAGTTTATCTGTTTTGTTCTTTCTAGGACAAGATTTCTGACATCAGCCAGGGAAACTCCAGCACCACAACTAATCACCTCCACAATACCTTAGTCTTCTGATGTTTTCATTTGTTTCCCTCCACTCCACCTTAATGTAGGCAAGCGTGAGAATTTGCCATTACGTGGAAAATTTCTCTCTCACACACTTTAAGCTCTCCTAGAGTAGTCCGTTAGTGCACCTTCTGCTGCTTGTCTTCCCTTCTCAGCCTGAGTCCCATAGACTGACATTTATATTAGACCCTTGGCGTGATCATATTCTCTTGACATCCTACTCTTGATTCTTCCCTCCTTCTTCCAAGCTGGGATGAATTCAGCATCCTGTTTTCCTGTCCCAGACCTGGGCTCTGGAGCAAGGAGAAAAAATTCCATACAATGAACTCTACAATCCTGATATCATTACTCCTCATCTAGGCCCTCTCGACTCCTGAAGAGGCCTCTTATTTAATGTCAGATTGCTACCTATGCCACCCGTCTCCATACAGTTTCCTTTTTTTAATCTAACTTTTTTCAACAAAACACACCTCCACATTACTTTGAATAGTAAACTTCACCTCTTCTTTACAGAATAGGGAAAACTCAGGATGAACTAGCTCCACTCCCTCCCCCGCCCCCCCTCCCCTTGCCTTGTAATTCTGGTAATTTATCATCTACATTTATCCTTCTCTCCACATCAGCTTACCTAGGGACTTACACATTCATCCATTCCTTTCTTTTTGCCAGTACCCGGTTTGTGGTTTACATTTCCCATCATATTTATTCCTCACAATAATCCCATGAGGTTTACTTAGTTCTGCAATTTGTAAAGGAAAAAGAAACTGAGGCTGAAAGGATTAAATTCATGTGCTGAAACTAACTACTAACAACGTTAAGAATGGACACAGATGGGATTCAAGCACAGATACCTTTAACTCTAAAGTCCGTATTCCACTACTTTTTTCTGTCATTTTAGAGAATGAATTTCCCCTTTAATTTACTATCTATAATCTTCTGAGACCAGTACCATGAACCTCTTGTGTGACACCCTGTGGCTTTCTTGGCAGTATCTTTGTTTGCTTCTAACTCCCTCTCTCCACAATCAGTACTCTTAATCTCTCCACGATACTATCCCTCCCCCACACCACCCTCCCCAGGTAATTAGATTGCATGCTCTGGGAAGGAAAAAGTCTATCTTTACCTAATTTTTACCTTGTAACTGCAGTACATTGCAGAGTTTTGTTTTTTAAATCAATTGATAAATATAGAGTAATATGTACAGAAGGAAGGAAGAAAGAAATCCATCCATTTTTTTAAACTGTGTTCTTGGATATTCTTGGGAGTATCATCTCAGATATATTTTAGACACACTGTATCTAGTCCACAAAGACATAATCTTACTGGAATTTTTATTAGTCACATAAATTTGGTAAAAGTAGCATCTTTATAATAGTTTTTTTTTACACTAATGTGTTTGATTACAAAAGTTTCAAACAGACACAAAAATATAGAAAATAATATAATGAGCTCATATATACCTATCATATAGATTCAGTAATTATCAGGATTGGCACTTTTGCTTTACCTATTCAATTTTTTAGAAAAATTCTAAAGCATTATAAAGTGTTCCAGGCATTGTCATTTCTTCCCTACAACTTCAACTGACATCTCTCATACAGAGAATTATTTTCTCAAATAATCTTACTGAGATTCACACATTTAACAGTTTAACATTAAGAGTAATTCTTTTGTATCATCTGAAATAATGGCTTTTTGTAATCAAATTGCCCTATTACCTCAGACTTTTTTAGCATTTGAGTAAAAATCCAAAGAAGGTCCACTTGACACTTGTCTCTTACAACCCTTAATGCAGAGCAGTTTCCTTCTCTTCTTGTTTTTCTGTGCCCTTGACTTGTTTGAACTGGGTCAGTTTTTTTCATAGAAGCACATTTTGCATTTCCCTCTTAGCTTCCTTGTGATATTTTTAAACTCTCTTCCTCTGTATCAAAATATACTTCTGAATTGTCAGTTTTCTACTTTTAAATGCCTTTCTTGAACAAGATGAATAAGTTAGGGGAATTTATTGGGTGAACCTAAGCTTTATTTTTCTCGGATGAGCAGAACTAAAATTTAAAAAAAAATTTTATTGGATTTTAGTTGATTTACAATGTTGTGTTAAGTTTCAGATGCATAGCAAAGTGATTCAGTTATACATATACATATATTTATTCTTTTCCAAATTCTTTTCTTATATAGGCTTTTTACAGACTATTGAGTAGAGTTCACTGTGCTATACAGTAAATGCCTGTTGGTTATCCATCTTATATATAGTAGTCTGTTTGTGTTAATCCCAACATCCTAATTTATCCCTCTCCATCCATGTTGCCCCTCTGGTAGAGATAAGTTTGTTTTGAAATTTGTGAGTCTTTTTCTGGTTTGTAAATAAGTTCATTTGTATCATTCTTTAAAAATTAGATTTCACATATGAGTGATATGTCTTTAACTTATTTCATTTAGCTAATAATATGTTGGTCCATCTATGTTGCTGCAAATGGCATTAGTCATTCTTTTTTATGACTGAGTAATACTCCATAGTATATATGTAATAGCTTAGCTTACAGTGAATGGTGACAGTATCTGTGGTCTCTGAAGGAGAAAATTTCACTCCAATACCCAAAAGATGTGGTCTCAGTAACTCAGAGCTTTGTGTAACAAGCTTTTATTAGAGTGAAAAGTATAGAGAAAGCCTCCAGCAAAAGGCAGTGTAAGTGGGTAAGAGAGTACCCACCTCACTAGTTTAAACAGGGCATTATATGCTTTTCAACTGGCTGCTGAGGACAGATAAAAAGAATGCCTCAAGGTTGGTAAAGTTCCACTAGACCCTTTCCCAAGGCATACATCCTTAGATAACTTTGACACAAGATTAGCCAGGGCTAACAGGTTCCAGGCAGGGTCTCTGGAAAAGATATACTGTTGCTGTGTAATCAGGAGTACAAGTCTTGAGAAACAGATTCCCAGGCAAGATTTGATACACTTATAATCATTAACATAGAGACATAGAGTCTAAGAAAAGCATTCCCATGAGCAACATATATTATACTTAAAGAAAGGCCAGTTTTCAAATGAAATATATTATTGCAAAATTTACACAGAGCTTTTCTTTTTTTCTTTTAAATAAGCATGTCCTTGAGCAAGAGTTGCAGATAAACATCTATTTCTGCTTATTGACTATGCCAAAACCTTTGACTATGTGGATCACAACAAACTGTGGAAAATTCAGAAAGAGATGGGAATACCAGACCACCTGACCTGCCTCTTAAGAAACCTCTATGCAGGTCAGGAAGCAACAGTTAGAACTGGACATGGACCAACAGACTGGTTCCAAATAGGGAAAGGAGTATGTCAAGGCTGTATATTGTCACCCTGTTTATTTAACTTATATGCAGAGTACATCATGAGAAACACTGGCCTGAGGAAGCACAAGCTGGAATCAAGATTTCTGAGAGAAATATCAATAACCTCAGATATGCAGATGACACCACCCTTATGGCAGAAAGTAAAGAAGAACTAAAGAACCTCTTGATGAAAGTGAAAGAGGAGAGTGAAAAAATTGGCTTAAAGCTCAGCATTCAGAAAACTAAGATCATGGCATCTGGTCCCATCACTTCATGGCAAATAAATGGGGAAACAGTGGAAACAGTGGCTGACTTTATTTTTCTGGGCTCCAAAATCACTGCAGATGGTGATTGCAGCCATGAAATTAAAAGACACTTACTCCTTGGACGGAAAGTTATGATCAACCTAGACAGCATTTTAAAAAGCAGAGATATTACCTTGCCAATAAAGGTCCATCTAGTCAAGGCTGTGGTTTTTCCAGTAGTCATGCATGGATGTGAGAGTTGGACTATAAAGAAAGCTGAGTGCCAAAGAATTGATGCTTTTGAACTGTGGTGTTGGAGAAGACTCTTGAGAGTCCCTTGGACTGCAAAGAAATCCAACCAGTCCATCCTAAAGGAGATCAGTCCTGGGTGTTCATTGGAAGGACTGATGCTGAAGCTGAAACTCCAATACTTTGGCCACCTGATGCGAAAAGCTGACTCATTTGAAAAGACCCCAATGCTGGGTAGGATTGAGGGCAGGAGGAAAAGGGGATGACAGAGGATGAGATGGTTGGATGGCATCACCGACTCAATGGACATAAGTTTGGGAGCACTCTGGGAGTTGGTGATGGACAGGGAGGCCTGGTGTGCTGAGTTTCATAGTCGCAAAGAGTTGGACATGACTGAGTGACTGAACTGAACTGAACTGGGTGACTGAACTGAACTGAACTGAGCAATTACAGGGCCTACGTGACTAAGGCAAAAGAATGCATGAAGAAAAGTGTTTGCCTCCTCTTCCTTCTTGTGGGTCCCTGGACTCCCTGCCAAACTGCCTCAGTGTAACTTTCTCATATTTGCTGCACTTTCTTTATTCATTACTCTGTTGATGGATATTTAGGTTGTTTCCATGTCTTGGCTATTGTAAAGAGTGGTGCAACGAACATCTTGAACATCTCAGGGTACCTTTGTCTTTTCAAATTATGATTTTCTCCAGATAAATGCCCAGGAGTAAGATTGCTGGAGAATTTGGTAGTTCTATTTTTAGGTTTTTAAGGGGCCTCCATTTGTTCTTCATAGTGATTGTACCAATTCACATTCCCACCAACCGTGCATTTGTTGTTTGTAGACTTTTGGATGATGGTCATTCTGATTGGTGTGAAGTGATACCTCATTCTAGTTTTGATTTTCATTTCTCTGATAATTAGTGATGTTGAGGTTTTTTTTTTTTTATGTCTTATTTTGGCCATTTATATGTCTTCTTTGGAGAAATGTCTGTTTAGACCTTCTGCCCATTAAAAAAATTTTTTTTGGAAGGGGAGATATTGAGCTACATAAGCTGTTTGTATATTTTGGACATTAATCCCTTGTTACTTGCTTCATTTGCAAATATTTTCTCACATTCTGTGGATTGTCTTTGCACTTGTGTATGGTTTCATTTGCTGTGCAGAAGCTTTTAGGTTTAATTTGGTTCCCTTTGTTAATTTTTGTTTTTATTTTCATTAATCTAGGAGGTAGATCAAAAAAGATACTGCCAAGATTTATATCAAAGAATACCATATGTAAAATAGATAGCCAATGGGAATTTGCTGTATGGCTCAGGAAACTCACAGGGGCTCTGTATCAACCTAGAGGGTGGATGGGGAGGGAGATGGGAGGGAGGTTCAAAAGGGAGGGGATATATGTATACCTATGGCTGATTCATGTTGAGGTTTGACAGAAAACAGCAAAAGTCTGTAAAGCAATTATCCCTCAATAAAAAATAAATAAATTAAAAAAAAGAGAGTGTTCTGCCTATGTTTTTCTCTTAAGAGTTTTATAGTGTCTGATCTTACATTTTGGTCTTTCATTCTTTTTGAGTTTATTTTTGTGAATGGTGTTGGAAAATTTTCTAATTTCACTCTTTTACATGTAGCTGTCCAATTTTCCCAGCACCCCTTATTGAAGAGACTGTTTTTTATATGTTGTATATTCTTGCCTCCTTTGTGATAGATTAATTGACCGTAAGTGCATGGATTTGCTTCTGGGCTTCCTATCCTGTCCCACTGATCTATATTTCTGTTTGTGTGCCAGTACCATGCTGTTTTATTACTGTAGCTTTGTAATATAGTCTGAAGTCAGGAAGTCAGAGTCTTGTGTCTCCAAACAAATTTTAGTTTTTTTGTTCTAGTTCACTGAAAAATGTCATTGGTAACTTGATAGAGATTGCACTGAATCTATAGATTGCCTTAGGTAGTAAAATCATTTTGACAATATTGAGTCTTTTAATCCAGGAACATGGTGTATCATTCCATCTGTTGAGTCATCTTAGATTTCTTTCATGAGCATTGTATCATTTTCAGAGTACCAGTCTTTTGTCTCCTTAAGTAGGTCTATTCCTAGGTATTTTATTCTTTTTGCTCCAACAGTAAATGGACTTATTTCCTTAATTTCTCTTTCTAATAGTTTGATGGGATTATTTAGTTAATTTCTCTTTCCAATATTTTGTTGTTAGTGTATAGGACTATAAAAGATCCTTGTATATTAATTTTGCATAGTGCAACTTGACTGAACTCATTGATGAGCTCTAGTAGTTTTCTAGTAGCATCTTTAGGGTTTCCTATGTATACTATCATGTCATCTACAAACAGGGATAGTTTTACTTCTTTTCCAGTTTGGATTCTTTTTATTTCTTTTCTTCTCTGATTGCCATGGCTAGGACTTCCAAAACTATGTTGAGTAAAATTGATGACAGTGAACATCCTTGCCTTTTTCCTGGTCTTAGAATGCTTTCAGCTTGCTTTTCACCTTTGAGAATGATAATAACTGTGGGTTTATCATATATGTCCTTTATTGTGTTGAGGTAAATTCCTTCTGTTTCCACTTTCTGGAAGGTTTTTATCATATGTGGATGTTGAATTTTATCAAAAGCTTTTTCTGTATATATTGAGGTGGTCATATGATTTTTATTCTTCAATTTGTTAATGTGGTATATCACACTGGTTGATTTGCAGGTATTAAAAAATTCTTGCACCCCTGGGATAAATTCTACTTGATCCTTTTAATGAATTGTTGGATTCAGTTTGTTAATTTTTTTGTTGAGGATTATTTTGCCTATGTTCATCAGTGATGTGTGCAGTGTTTAGTTGCTCAGTCATGTCTAACTCTTTGTGACCCCATGGACTGTAGCCCGCCAGGCTCCTCTGTCAATGGAATTCTCCAGGCAAGAATACTGGAGTAGGTTGCCATGCCCTCCTCCAGGGGAATTTTCCCAACCCAGGGATTGAACCCAGATCTCCTGCATTGCAGATGGATTCTTTACCATCTGAGCCACCAGGGAAGCCCATATCATCAGTGATATTGGCCTATAATTTTCATTTTTTATGGTAGCTTTGACTGATTTTCTTATCAGGGTTATAATGGCCTCATAGAATGAGCTTGGGAGTGTTCATTACTCTGTAATTTTTTGAAGGACTTTCAGAAGGATATTATTAACTCTTCTCTAACTGTTTGATAGAATTTGCCCTTGAAGACAGCTGGTCCTGGACTTTAATTTTTTGGAAGTTTTTAAACACTCTTTAAATTCCAGTACTTCTGATTGGTCTGTTCATATTTTCTATTTCTTCATGGTTAGGTATGGGAAGGTTGTATATTTCTAAGAATTTATCCATTTTTTTCTAGGTGGTCCATTTCATTGGCATGTAGTTGTTTGTAGTAGTCTTATGATTCTTTATATTTTTGTGGTTCAGTTTAAACTTTTTCTTTTCTACTTCTAATTTTTTTTATTTGAGTCCTCTTTTTCTTTTTGTTGAATCTGGCTAAGGGTTTATCAATTTTGTTTATCTTTTCAAAGAATCAGCTTTTACTTTCATTGATTTTTTTTCTGTTGTTTTCCTCATATCTCATTTATTTCTGCTTTGGTTTTTATGATTTCATTCCTTCTACTATCTTCAGGTTTGGTTATTCTTTCTGTAGTTGCTTTAGATGTAAGGTTAGACTGTTTAATGAGATTTTGTTTGTATCCTGAGGTAAGTTTCTATTGCTACAAATTTCTCTCTTAGAATTGCTTTTGCTACATCCCATAGGTTTCAGACCAATGTTTTTTGTTGTCATTTGGCTTAGATATTTATTTATTTCCTCTTTGATTTCTTCAGTGATTCATTGTTTAGCCTTCATGTGTTTGCATTTTTTTTACAATTTTTTTCCTGTAATTAATTTGTAATTTCATAACATCATGGTTGGAAAGGATGTTTGATATACTTTCCATTTTGTTAAATTTAACAAGGCTTGATTTGTGGCCCAATATGTGATCTATTCTGGAGAATGTTCCATGTGCACTTGAGAAAAAGTGATATCAGATGGAAGTATCAAGTCCATTTGGTCTAATGTGTCATTTAAGGCCTGTTTTACATTGTTGATCATCTGTCTGGATGATCTATCCACTGATTATAGTGCCCTAGTATTATTGTGCTAGTGTAGACTTCTCCTTTTTTGGGTATTAGCATTTGCCTTATATATCGAGGTGTACCTATGTTGCATGTGTACTTATAATTGTTATGTCTTCTTCTTGGATTGATTCCTTGATCATTATGTAGTGCCCTTCTTTCACTCCTATAGCGTTCTTTATTTTAAAGTCTATTTTGTCTTATATGAGTATTATCAATATGTATGTTTTATTGCCATTTTTCTAATTGTCTTGGACTTTTTGGAAGGTCTTTTATTTTCTCTTACATTTTTGTTCTCTTGTGATCATGTTCTCATGTGATCCATGTCTATTGTTAGTGTTGTGTGTGGATTACTTCTCCTTTTTGTGTATCTGCTGTGAATTTTTGGTTTGTAGTTTCTCATGTGGTTTTGATATAACGGTGTATATATGTACAAGATTGTTTTAAGTTTCTGCTCTCTTAATTTCCAGTGCATTTTCAATTATCATGTACTAGTACTGTCGTCTTCTCATGATTGCTGGTTTTTATATCATATTTGGGTGTAGATGATTTCCTACATTTACTTTATGTTTGCCTTTACCGGTGAGCTTTCCTATTCATAATTTTCTTGATTCTAGTTGTGGCCTTTTCTTTTTAGCATAGAGAAGTTCCTTTAGGATTTATTATAAGTTTTGTTTGATGGTTCTGAATTTTCTTAGCTTTTGCTTGTCTGCAAAACTTTTGATTTCACCTTTGAATCTGAATGAGAACCTTGCTGAGCAGAGTATTCTTGTTGCAGGGTTTCCCCTTTCATCACTGTAAATATATTGTGCCACTCTCTTTTGGCGTACAGAATTCTGCTGAAAAATCAGCTGGTAACATTATGGGGATTCCTTTGCATGTTGTTTGTTGCTTTCTCTTGTTGCTTTTTAATATTTTTATTTGTCTTTGGTTATTGTCACTTTGATTTATGTGTGTCTCAGTGTTTTCCTCCTTAGGTTTATCTTATGTAGGATTTTTGTGCTTCCTCTATTTAAGTGAGTGTTTCCTTTCTCATATTAGGGAATTTTTAGCTATAATCTGTTCAGATATTTTTTCAGGCTCTTCCTCTGTTTCTTATCCTTTGGGGACCACTCTCATGTGAATGTTCATGCATTGAGTTATGCCCCAAAGAATTAGACATGACTTAGCAACTGAACAACAACAACAGAGGTCTCTGAGACTGTCCTCATTTCTTTTCATTCTTTTTCCTTTATTCTGTTCCACATTGGTGATTTCCATGATTCTGTCTTCCAGTTCACTTATTTGTTCTTCTACCTCAGTTATCCTGCTATCAATTCCTTCTAGTGTATTTTTCATTCGTTATCTCTGCTCTTTTGTTCTTTAAATCTTCTAACTCTTCATTAAACATTTCTTGTAACTTCTTAGTCTGTGCCTCCATTCTCTTTATGAGATCTTGGATCATGTTTACTATCATTACTCTAAAGTCATTTTCAGATAGGTTCCCTATCTTCACTTCACTTAGTTGTTTCTGTGGGTTTTTACCTTTTACTTCATCCAGAACATTTTTCGCTGCACGTTCATTTTGTCTGCTTTTCTGTGTGTGTGGTCTCTTTTCTGTTGGCTGGAGGATCATAGCTCCTGTTGCTTTTGGTTTCTGTCATCTGGTGGGTAAGTTTGGTCCTGAGCCTTGTGCAGTAGGAGGAAGTGATGCCTGCCCAGTGGTGGGTAGTGCTGGGTCTTGCCCCACTGATGAGCAGGACCATGTCAAGGGATATGTTTAGGGGTGGCTGTGAGCTCAGTATGGCTTTAGGCACCCTGTCTGCTGATGGATGGGGCTGTAGAGCTGAGTTTTAATGTCAGTTTCTCTACTTAGTCATATAAATTCATATTTGTATACATTTTTAAATTTCTCCTAATTAGTTTCATTATCAATAATTTCATGGGGTTGCAGCCAGTCTTCCTATTTATCTTTCTTTTTAAGTGAAGGAATTTCCCATATCAAGTTCTGGCAAGTTTAAAATAAAAATTGAAAAGGTAGAGCAGAGCCTTTGTGCATTGAGTAGCAAAAATTCCCAGAGCAGCCACAGATTGGATGTGCTGATGTACCCTCTCTAATATAGTCTTTTCATAAACGAATGTGATATGCCTTCTTTTTGACTTGCAGGGAAATTTACCTATCCTCTCAATATATGGGAATTTCAAGAATACTATTTCTAAAATACAAATCTATTCTTATTTCCCTACTCAAGTCTTCCATTGACTCTTCATTGTTTGTATTATGAGGTTATTATTTATAGTAAAACTTGAATATGAAGAAGTATAAGATTTTATTTTGTGTAACTGAAATAAACTTGTTCATGAACATCCATGAGCCAGTCTACCTGATAAGACAAAAAGTATGTTTGGACCTGTGGCTTCTGGGGCAGGAGATGGAGATTTAATTCAGGTATGGATCACAAGGAAAAGAGTAAAAAGAAAGGTAGATAAGTTTGAAAGTCTTTAAATATGCTCAGCACTAGTGTCCACATTTTCAGTGTCATTAGAGGCACTTTAGAAATTAAATTCACATAAGAAAAGAAAGATGCCTTCACCTTCAAACCAAAAAGAGTTTTGTCTGTTAAAGATTCAGAGGCCTTTCCCTTCTAATTGCCTGTTGCTTCTCTTGGGCTGCTTTTCCTTTGTTCTCAAGAACCTAAGTGATCCTCTGTGTACTAGCATAGTTTTAGTTTTGCCAGGTAGAAAAAAGACACTATTAAGATTAAGATGATTTCTTGATCCCTATTAGAAAGTGACACCAAGTCAGATCTCCTCATGCATCTTTCCCCTACCCCCAAATACAGATTAATTTAGAGACCACATAAAATTGCACATGGCCTATGTATGTCTGGAGCATAACTGACATTATCCACTTTGCTTTCCTAAACTGTATCCTTCAATCATAATGAGAACCACAAGGGCCTGACCCACGCATCATTGGCTCACTGGGTAAAATGGGGCTGCCACAGTACTTCAGGCCTCAAGTATTCCTAGTCATTACCATCTGAATCATTGGATTGAGACTGACAAACTAAATATGCTTAATATTCAAAGATATGCAGCTCCATACAAAAGGTTGGTTGAAGTTCACTGTATTTGTTAGCATATAGGCTAAACTAATATAACAGACATAAAAGAGTATAGCATCCTCATTTATGACTTTTTTTCTTTCCTTGTAATGGTTCCAAAGTTGACGGGTAGATCTGGACTGGAGGAGACCCTGACATACACAACTGAAGTCTTGCAATTTGGGGTAGATGACAGATGGGGATCCATTTTTATCCACCTCTGGACTGATAAGAGTTATGCATAACTGTAAGGCCACATGTTCATTTAAAATTAATTATTAAAAATAAATGCTCATTTATGTTTTCTAATGAACTGTAGAATTAATATTTGAAAACAACAGTATACCATCAATATAATGTCAGGTTCATGGTAATGACTTTATAAATATTTTTGCAAATGAAAGGATGATAGCATAATTACTATTTACTTAAAATCTCAAGTGTCTCTTCTTTATTTTATGTATTCATTAGAACGAAAACTTACTGAACAACATTAAGTGAGCCTCTAATAGACTTGCTTTTGTAGGGAGGCAGGATTTACCACTTCTAAAGGGATCTCTTGAGCATAAGGATTATTTCAGCTTGATTGTTTTTAACACACAAAAGACTCAGGAAGAACCTTTGACCTTCCCCCTAATTGCCTAAAAGAATCTAGATTGAGGACCTGTCCTAGGAAGGGAGCTTTCACCAGAGATACCTAGAGTATATAGTATAAACTTGGTGTGTTAGACAGCTCAGAACCTAGCAAATATCTCTCTGTGAATTGGTGTGTGTGTGTGTATATCATCTTGTCCATCTTTGGGATTTCTCATGTTTGGATTCCCCATGAGAAATTACATGGTTACATAATTAAATTTGATTTTCTCCTGTGAATGTGTCTTACATCAACTTAATTCATAGAGCAGCCAGAAGAACCTAGAATGGTTAAGAAAAAAATATTTTTCTCCCCAACAGTTTCAACCAAGCTTTATCCTTTCTTTTATAGGTAGTTTGTATAAGCGATACTTTAACAGTCATTTTTTTCTTTTAGTGTTCTGAGGGTTTAGACCCTTGTTGAATTAATATTTTCAAACTCTTCCTTTTCCTCCTGATTCCCTTGTCTCTTTCCAACTCACCTACTTGGAAAGTTCGCACATATCATCGTAAAATCTGTAACTGCATTCATTTCCTTCTTTCTTCCTCATACTTCTGGGTTCATCAGATCAAATTGTCCCAAGTCTCCTGCTGAGGGAACACTACGATATATCTGTGAGGCATCTCTCCTGACCTACTAATAGCCACCAGGGAGTACACAGCCTATCTCTGCCTCTTATCTGCTCTGGGCTCTCTGTATTACCCTACCGGTCTTCTCACTTGCAGGTCAGTAAGAGTTACTTAATTGGGTGGAGGTGGATGGTTAGGAAGGAAGGTTGAATAAGATAGTCACTGTTGCTTCCCTGCTCCCCACCCCAACTCCAGTTATCTCTCCATCAGGTAGATCAAATGGGGAATGTAGGGAGGTAGCCCTAGTCTGTAGCATTGCTGTGAGCATTGGTCCAGATTTATGATTCCAGAAATAACTATTCCTGTTTTTCAGAAGAAAACACAGAGATTGAAATGTACATGCTTACTCTAAGTGCAGCCAGCCTACTTGTGGGTTGACTCAAAGATTTTGAGGACTAACCAGCTTCTTCTCACATGTTCACAGAGCAGTTTTCCTGGATTTTCTCTCAGATTTCAGGGTAGTCTTCTGATAACATGACATTTCTTGCTGAATTGTAGGGTTGGGGGAACAACGAAGGGAGCAGTCCACCTTAACTTAGGATGTAGGGGTTTGGAATAGTTCCTCTGCAAGTCACACACTTTATAAGATTATTTAGATTTCTTTTACCTGCCCATTGGAAGTGGGCCATATAACTCTGTGCCACTATTACCAACATACTGAAGGGTTTCTTTGACAGATTTGATAAAATGCCTCTCACCTCCTTTTGGATCAAAGTGATTTTCATCATTTTGGCCTTTACTGTGTATTCTGGTGACTATATTTTCCAGTCTTGAGTAAAACACTATATATCTTAAGAAATGCAGGAAGCTTTTTGCTGTAGCTTAGGTATGAAATGGTGGTTTTATTGGGTTTGTAATTCTTACATTGGTAAAATGATACAGGGCTTTTTATAAGCTCCTTTTAAACATTTCATCATTGAATTGCTTTTTCTCATTTACCATATTACAGAAGTTAAAATAAAGTGGTGCATTAAAATGGGGAGTAGACCTTATCTCCTTGTTTAACTAAATTATTTTTCCATTTGGGGCCCAGATTCTCATGTTGTTAAATACAATGTGTCAGGAAAGAATGAGCTCTGCTAGCTCTGGAATTCCTTGAAAATCTGACATTTTAATTATCAGCCTTGAATCCATGAAATTAAGGCCTTGAGTTAGGAGAGAACTCATTCAAACTGAGTTGACCAGTTAGTTGTCTTCCTTAAAGTTCGAGGTTGCCCATAAACTTTGGAAATAGGGAACTGTTAGGTGTTGAATAAAACCGTGACCCTGATATTGAGCAGAATTTCTTCACATTCAAGAGACCTCGCCTAGAGCATTATCTTCATCACAGTGAAATCTCTCTTTTACAAAGCTTTAAAAAATTAATATCTTTAAGCAGGATATTAGGAGTTACTAAAAAATAATACATACTATTTTTCACAGAGCTAGGTTAATTTGGGGATGAATTTTTTCTAAGTTTTGAATATATTTGAGAATTTATATTTTGCTGCTACAACAAAATTTTTACTTCATTAGCTGTAGTTCCTTGAATAGACCACTTACATAGGTTTCTGCTGCCAATGTGCATGTGGGACTCATGTTTTTAAGCTGTTCTTTGATTGCAGAAACCGCTGTTACAAAATCATCAAGGTACAAGCATTTGGTAAGTTACTACCAGCTCGTTTGGAAGTTGAAACATAGATTTTTAAACATTTTCAGTTTTTAAAATCACAGCAAAATTGATCAAACTGAATGCACAAAGCATTCATTCTTCAAAAAGGAAAACTGAGTATGTTATTATTATACCATGGTTAAGAAATAGAATTTAACAAGGAATACAAATGCATTTAGCAATTGCTTTACAAGGTGATAATATATTTTTCCCATTAACTTAAAATTCCTATCACAGGTAATTATTTGCTGCATAAAAAACTGAGAGATATAAAAGTGTGTTTAGAGCAGAATTACTTATTCTAATAAAATGAAAGGGGAAAAAGCACCGTCCCAGTTCCCACTGTGTAGAAGAATAAATAGTAATGATTTCTATTGACCAAATAGTGAAATATGACTTGAGGGTGAAAATGTTGGATTTCATATTAAGATTTAAGAAGATTGTATTCAAAAATTCATTTTATAATAAGTGTATATTAGCTATGATAGACTGTGGTCAATACAGTAATGTGAAAACATGCATGAAAGCGTGTCATCCAGTCTGTGCAACCAATGGTCACACGTATTGCAATAACTTGTTTTTTTTGTGTGTGTGTGTGGTGCACTCAAGAAAACAATAGTAAATATTTACTCTTCCGAAGTAATTTAAAAAACCATGAAATGAGAAGAAAATCCATTTTCTGATAATCTAAATACAACATATACTGAAAATTAATATTTCTCTAAAGGCCAAGGAAACACACTTCTATCATGTCTTAAAATTCTTACTTCTGAAAGTAGTACTAAACTATCCACTAAAGTCATTCTGTATATTTTACAAATGAACAAACTCATAACCTTCATTTAATTTAACTGATTATGAATTACTCATGGCAGACTAGTGACCAAGGTAATGTTTTTCCAAGTATCTGAAGGTCAATAGTAGATCTCATTGGAGCCATGAGAATCAGCCTTGCAGATCTCCAGCCACAGGGGGGCATAATTGAGCAAGGAACAGACTAAAGATTACACTCTAATATATCCCTTACAATGGGCACAATAAGGCTAGAAAGGGCCTCAGGTGATAGTCAGCTTTGTCTCCTGAAATGATGATGGTGGCCTTTGAAACTTTCCTGAGAGTGCAGAGCAGTCTAGGATATATTGAACCAAACTCACTGTCCTCTCTCTTCCACTCAGAAAGAGTTTGTGGCCTAAAGCTTCGACAGCGTTTTCTGCAACAGTCCCCCCTGTTCTTTGACACGTGTTCGGTCTCATGAAATCTCTACCCAACTCAAAATCGAGTCTGCCTCTTGGAAAATGTGAAATAACACAATGGCTGTTGCTTCCCTTTCTTAAGTCTCGTCTGAATGATTGAGCAAATCAGTTCAGGTCAGTCACTCAGTCGTGTCCAACTCTTTGCCACCCTGTGGATTACAGCACGCCAGGCCTCCCTGTCCATCACCAACTCCCGGAGTTTACTCAGACTCATGTTCATTGAGTCAGTGATGCCATCCAACCATCTCATCCTCTGTCGTCCCCTTCTCCTCCCATCTTCCATCTTTCCCATAGTCAGGGTCTTTTCAAATAAGTCAGTTCTTCATCAGGTGGCCAAATTATTGGAGTTTCAGCTGCAGCATCAGTCCTTCCAATGAACATTCAGGACTGATTTCCTTTAGGATGGACTGGTTGGATCTCCTTGCTGTCCAAGGGACTCTCAAGAGTCTTCTCCAACACCACAGTTCAAAAGCATCAATTCTTTGGTGTTCAGCTTTCTTTATACAGCTGTCACAACCATACATGACTAATGGAAAAACCATAGCTTTGACTACATGGACCTTAGTTGGCAAAGTAATGTGTCTGCTTTTTAATGGATGGGATGGGGAGGGAAGTGGGAGGGGGGTTCAGGATGGGGAACACATGTACACCCATGGCGGATTCATGTCAATGTATGGCAAAACCAATACAATATTGTAAAGTAATTAGACTCCAATTAAAATAAATACATTTATTAAAAAAAATATGCTGTCCAGGTTGGTCATAACTTCTCTTCCAAAGAGCAAGCATCCTTCAAATTCATGGCTGCAGTCAACATCTGCAGTGGTTTTGGAGGCCAAAAAAATAAAGTCAGTCACTGTTTCCCCATCTATTTGCGATGAAGTGATGGGACCGGATGACATGATCTTAGTTTTTTGAATGTTGAATTTTAAGCCAGCTTTTTCACTCTACTCTTTCACTTTCATCAAGAGGTTCTTTAGTTCCTCTTTACTTTCTGCCATGAGGCTGGTGTCACCTGCATATCTGAAGTTATTGATATTACTCCCAGCAATCTTGATTCCAGATTGTGCTTCCTCCAGCCCAGCGTTTCTCATGATGTACTCTGCATATAAGTTAAATAAGCAGGGTGAAAACATACAGCCTTGACGTACTTCTATTCCTATTTGGAACCAGTCTGTTGTTTCATGTCCAGTTCTAACTGTTGCTTCCTGACCTGCATGCAGATTTCTCAAGAGGCAGGTCAGGTGGTCTGGTATTCCCATCTCTTTCAGAATTTTCCACAGTTTATTGTGATCCACACAGTCAAAGGCTTTGGCATAGTCAATAAAGCAGAAATAGATATTTTTCTGGAACTCTCTTGTTTTTTTGATGATATAATGGATGTTGGCAATTTGATCTCTGGTTCCTCTGCCTTTTCTAAAACCAGCTTTAACATCTGGAAGTTCACAGTTCATGTAATGTTGAAGCCTGGCTTGGAGAATTTTGAGCATCACTTTACTAGCGTGTGAGATGAGTGCAATTGTGTTGTAGTTTAAACATTCTTTGGCATTGCCTTTCTTTGGGATTGGAATGAAAACTGACCTTTTCTAGTCCTGTGGCCACTGCTGAGTTTTCCAAATTTTCTGGCATATCGAGTGCAGCACTTTCACAGCATCATCTTTTAGGATTTGAAATAGCTCAACTGGAATTCCATCACCTCCACTAGCTTTGTTCATAGTGATGCTTCCTAAGGCCCACTTGACTTCACATTCCAGGATGTCTGGCTCTAGGTGAGTGAGCATACCATCGTGGTTATCTGGGTTGTGAAGATCTATTTTACATAGTTCTGTGTATTCTTGCACCTGTTCTTAATATCTTCTGCTTCTGTTAGGTCCATACCATTTCTGTCCTTTATTGTGTCCATCTTTGCATGAAATGTTCCCTTGCTATCTCTAATTTTCTTCAAGTGATCTCTAGTCTTTCCCATTCTGATGTTTTACTCTATTTCTTTGCACTGATCACTGAGGAGGGCTTTCTTATCTCTCCTTCCTATTCTTTGGAACTCTGCATTCAGATGGGTATATCTTCCCTTTTCTCCTTTGCCTTTCACTTGTCTTCTTTTCTCAGCGATTTGTCAGACCTCCTCAGACAACCATTTTGCTTTTTTGCATTTCTTTTTCTTGGGGATGGTCTTGATCCCTGCCTCCTGTACAATGTCATGAACCTCCGCCCATAGTTCTTCAGGCACTCTGTCTATCAGGTCTAATCCTTTGAATCTATTTCTCACTTTCACTGTATAATTTAAGGGATTTGATTTAGGTCATACTTGAATGGTCTAGTGATTTTCCTACTTTCTCCAATTTAAGTCTGATTTTGGCAATAAGGAGTTCATGATCTGAGCCACAGTCAGCTCCCAGTCTTGTTTTTTGCTGACTATATAGAGCTTCTCCATCTTTGGCTGCAAAGAATATAATCAATCTGATTTTGGTGTTGACCATCTGGTGGTGCCCATGTGTAGAGTCTCCTCTTGTGTTGTTGGAAGAGGGTGTTTGCTATGACCAGTGTGTTCTCTTGACAAAACTCTGTTAGCCTTTGCCCTGCTTCATTCTGTACTCCAAGGCCAGTCTTGCCTGTTACTCCAGGTGTTTCTTGACTTCCTAATTTTATATTCTAGTCCCCTATAATGAAAAGGACATCTTTTTGGGTGATAGTTCTAGAAGGTCTTGTAGGTCTTCAAAGAACCGTTCAACTTCAACTTCTTCAGCATTACTGGTCGGAGCATAGATTTGGATTACTGTGATATTGAATGGTTTGCCTTGGAAATGAACAGAGATCATTCTGTCATTTTTGAGACTGCATCCAAGTACTGCATTTTGGACTGCTTTTTTGACTGTGATGGCTACTCCATTTCTTCTAAGGTATTCTTGCCCACAATTAGATATAATGGTCATCTGAGCTAAATTCACCCATTCCAGTCCATTTTAGTTCACTGATACATAAAATGTGGACATTCACTCTTACCATCTCCTGTTTGACCACTTTCAATTTGCCTTGATTCATGGACTTAGCATTACAGGTTCCTGTGCAGTATTGCTGTTTATAGCATCAGACTTTGCTCTATCACCAATCACATCTGCAACTGGGTGTTGTTTTTACTTTGTCCCTGTGTCTTCCTTCTTTCTGGAGTTATTTCTCCACTGATCTCCAATAGCATATTGGGTACCTACTGACCTGGGGAGTTCATCTTTCAGTGTCATATCTTTTTGCCTTTTCATACTCTCTATGGGGTTCTCAGGGCATGAATACTGAAGTGGTTTACCATTCCCTTCTCCTGTGGACCACGTTTTGTCAGAACCCTCCACCATGACCCGTCCGTCTTGGGTGGCCCTACACAGCATGGCTCATAGTTTCATTGAATTAGACAAGGCAGTGGTCCATGTGATCAGATTGATTAGTTTTCTGTGAGATTGAGCAAATAGGAAGGATTAAAAAGTCCCATGGTAGGGACAGGACAGTGTAAGACAGGAGCAACAGGGGTCCTGCTCCTTATGGAAGTAGAACACAGCCTTTCTGTCATGTCCCATAGTTCAAATCTCCTCATTTAGGAACATTTTGTGTATTGCCAGAGAGTTTAATTTTCTGGGTTCTTTAATCATTTTCCCCTCTTCCTCTCTGATTATTTTTATAGAAAAAATTATGGCAAATTTACTCTTGCTATTATGGTAAATGTTGACTTTTTACTGGAGCTACACATTCCTACATCTTTTACTGTGATTTCATTTTGCAGTGGATTCTAGACATTTAGAGTTGCACAGACAGGGACTTCCATTCTTAGACGATCAGGTGAACCCTGCAGAATTCAAGGTGGAATGTAGGATATTCCAAGTTCTTTCTAACTTTAAGATCCTTTGGTTTCAGTATTGTTACTGTGTTCAGTTCTTCAATGCAAGTTTGAAAAACTAGTATCTTAGTCATATGTTTGGTAATGTAGAACCTCATGCAATTTGAAACATTAAATATTTGCTCCATAAAATGTCGAACGGTGTTATATATATTTTTTAACATGCCCCTTGTTTATTTGGTTGGCTAATTGGTTAAGACAAACATATTTTTCACACCTGTAGTCAGAAAGATATTTTCCAAAGATGACCAAATGTTAGATTACTTGGGTGTTTATAAAAAGTACAGATAACATGGATGCTCTCTGTACTAAAGACTTGGAACTCTTAGGAGAGGTGTCTGAATTGAAAGCTAAGAAGCAACCCAGATTAACATTATGGTCATGGATCTTAGTTAATACTGACTCTAAGGCCTACATTATGCCTATAATTGAATGAATTTCAAAATCTACAAAGAGATAATATAAGATTAATGATGCTTGGGAAAAATTTATCATGTTTTTCATTCTTGGTCCCACAAGTCAGTTGAGAGGTAAGTGGGTGCTCCTGGGATGGGAGTTAATATGGCCTTTATTGACTTAGGACTTGCTGTATTAGCTCCCAGTCAGATGTTTCTCCATTTGTCTCCATCTTCAGCCACAAGAAGCAGACTGTAGCTATGTGAGAAAAGGATTATTCATACCTTGAGTGTAATGGCAGAAATATAGATTGACTGTTGAATGACAACTAGAAATCTATGACATACGCTATACTAGGCATTTTGTTCTTCTTTCTTCTCAATGGATACTTTTAAATTTCAGAGTTATTACTGTTGGAGCTATTAGATCATTTAAATCTCTAATATCCCTCTTAAGGAAAGTATACTTTAGAATGTTACACTGTAGAGCAGCATTAAAAAAATGTTTTCAGCCAGTTGCATCACATTTTCTTTGTAGAAGACTTTGTGAAAAAATTCTTTAGGAAACATGTATGTTTCATTTATGTATTTTTAAAATTCCATATATGTAAAGTTATGCTGTGCATCATGTCCTATGTCACATGTGAGAAATGAGATAATAAGCAAAAGCAGAGATAGTGATTATTATCTAGATATTTAAATATATTGATTAAAGTTATTATCCACTAAGGAATGGAAATGCTCCTTTTTGTGTGACTGTTCTCAAAAGTTCTGTGAAACAGTTTTCCACATGTTATCCAATTTAGTTCTTTGAAAAATCATGTTAGTACATATGAGCTCTATATTTTGGACATAATGAAAATGAGACACAGGAAATGTAACAATATTTTAAACCTAATATTTTGATAATGAAAGAGAGTTTGAATACAAAACTTGAAATTTTATTCTTTTTAATAGCCAGTTTATTGTTGTTTTTATAAACCCCAAATTAATCGTTTTAGATGTGATGGAATAGTTAAAATACTTATTATGCGTGCATGCATGCTAAGTCACTTCAGTCATGTCCAGCTCTTTGTGACCCTGTGGACTGTAGCTCACCAGGCTCTCTGTTCATGGGATTCTCCAGGCAAGAATACTGGAGTGGGTTGCCATGTCCTTCTACAGAAGAAAAAAAAATGTATATATATATATATGTGTGTGTGTGTGTATATATATAGAGAGAGACAGAGACAGAGACAGAGACAGAGACAGAGAAAGATAAGCAACCATCACCACAATTCAACGTTAGAGTGTTTACATCACTCCCACAAAATATCTCTCTCATCCTTTGGAGGTCGTGCCTTCTTACTACCCCCAAACCAAGGCAACTACTCATCTACATTGTATTTCTCTCTCTTTTTTTTTGCCTTTTCTAGGAATTTTATGTAAAGAGAATGAAACAATATGTGGTTTTATTTCTGCTTCTTTCACTTAACATATTTTTGTGGTTCATTCACACTATAGCATATATATCAGTAGTTCATTACTTTTTAATGTTTAATAGTATTCCATTTTGTATTCATATACTATGCTTTGTTTTGTTAACATGTTTATGGACTCTGGAATTGTTACCATTTTGGGGTTATTAAGAAAAGTGGTGCTTTGACCATTACTGTACAAGTCTTATTCTTTTCTTCTTGGTTAAACACCTAATAGTGGAATGGATACTTCCTGTGGTAGGTTATCTTTCACTTTTCAATAACTTAACACTTTCTTTTTCAAAGTGGTTGTATTTTCTTACATTCCCACCAGGAATGAATGAGGATCCATTTCCTCCACATCCTCACCAACAATTGCTATTCCTTACCTCTTTTTTCTTTTCCAGTTTCGCTGAGATATAATTAATGTACAGCACTGTGATCTGACTTACATATATCATGAAATAAGTTTACTGAACTTCCATCATCCTATAGAATACAAAATTAGAGAAACAGAAAAAAGTTTTTCCTTCTGATGAGAACTTCTGTAGAATTTACTCTCTGAAAAATTTTCACATATAATATATATATTAATAATATTTAACATGTTGTTCATTACAAACCTGGTACAATTATATTTGTCTTATAATTGGAAGTTTTACCTTTCAACTATCATCCACCCACCTCTCCCTGGTAACTACAAATCTGATCTCTCTTTCTATGACTTTGCTTTTGAAATATAAATGACTACAACAAACAGCATGTTGGTTCCTGGTGCAACTATAGTGATTAAATATTTCTATATATTTTAAAATGAAAACCATGATAAATCTAGCTGTTACCTGTCACCATCCAAAGATATTGCATGATTATTGACTATATTCTCCACACTGTACATTTCATACCTGTGATCCTTTTATTTTGTAACTGAAAGTTTATACCTCTTAAGCTCCCTCACCTTATTTCCCTTCAGCCCCCAGCGCACTCCCCTCTGACAACTGACAACTACCTATTTTTCTCTATACCTGTGACTCTCTTTCTGTTTATATTGTGTTTATTATCATTTCTTTTTGCTTCTCAGATTCCCCATATGTGAAATAATATAATATTTCTCTATCCATTTGATTTATTTCAATTAGCATAATACCCTCTTAGTTTATCCTTGTTGCCACAAAAGGCAAAATTTCATTCTTTGATATTGCTAAGCAATATTCCATTATGTATGTGTGTATACTTTGTATGTAAATATTTTTATCAATATCACATCTTTATCTGTCTATCTGTTGACTGGGCACTTAAATTCTCTCTGTATGTTGGTTATTATAAATGATGTTTAGTGAACATAGGAGTAAATATATCTTTTTGACATAGTGGATTTTTTCTTTGATAAATACCCAGATGTAGAATATAGGGATCATATGCTAGATGGCGCAGGAGCGCGGCGGCTGTGACATCACACGAGCATGGTCGGGAGGAGCTGCCCCGGGGCCGGGTGGCAGCAGCGGTGGCCAAAAGGAGCTACCCTGCATCGGAGGTAAGGAGCAACAGCTGAGCTTTGCTGGAGCAGCCGTGAAGAGACCCCACGTCCAAGTTAAGAGAAACCCAAGTAAGACGTTAGGCACTGAGAGAGGAGATCAGAGGGCAGACAGACTGGAAACTACAATCACAGACAACTAGCCAATCTGATCACATGGACAACAGCCTTGTCTAACTCAATGAAACTAAGCAATGCCTTGTGGGCCACCCAAGACAGCCAGGTCATGGTGGAGAGGTCTGACAGAATGTGGTGCACTGGAGAAGGGAATGGCAAACCACTTTAAGTATTCTTGCCTTGACAACCCCAAGAACAGTATGAAAAGGCAAAAAGATAGGACACTGAAAGAGGAACTCCCTAGGTTGGTAGGTGCCCAATGTGCTACTAGAGATCAGTGGAGAAATAACTCCAGAAAGAATGAAGGGATGGAGCCAAAGCAAAAACAACACCCAGTTGTGAATGGGACTGGTGATGGAAGCAGGGTTTGATGCTGTAAAGAGCAATATTTCATAGGAAGCTGGAATGTTAGGTCCATGAATCAAGGCAAATTGGAACTGGTCAAACAGGAGATGACAAGAGTGAACATCGAAATTCTAGGAATCAGTGAACTAAGATGTACTGGAATGGGTGAATTTAACTCAGATGACCATTGTATCTACTATTGTGGGCAGGAATCCCTTAGAAGAAATGGAGTAGTCATCATAGTCAACAAAAGAGTCCAAAATGCAGTTCAGTTCAGTTGCACAGTCCTGTCTGACTCTTTGTGACCCCATGAACCGCAGCATGCCAGGCCTCCCTGGTCTGGTTGGTCCATCACCAACTCCCAGAGTCCACCCAAACCCATGTCCGTTGAGTCGGTGATGCCATCCAACCATCTCATCCTCTGTCGTCCCCTTCCTCCTGCCCTCAATTTTTCTTAGCATCAGGGTCTTTTAATGAGTCAGCTCTTCGCATCAGGTGGCCAGAGTATTAGAGTTTCAGCTTCAACATCAGTCCTTCCAATGAACACCAAGGACTGATCTTCTTTAGGATGGACTGGTTGGATCTCCTTGCAGTCCAAGGGACTCTCAAGAGTCTTCTCCAACACCACAGTTCAAAAGAATCAATTCTTCAGCGCTCAGCTTTCTTTATAGTCCAGCTCACATCCATACATGACCACTGGAAAAACCATAGCTTTGACTAGACCAACACTTGTTGGCAAAGTAATGTCTCTGCTTTTTAATACGCTGTCTAGGTTGGTCATAACTTTCTTTCTAAGGAGTAAGCGTCTTTTAATTTCCTGGCTGCAGTCACCATCTGCAGTGATTTTGGAGCCCAGAAAAATAAAGTCTGAAACTGTTTCCACTGTATCCCCATCTATTTGCCATGAAGTGATGGGACCATATGGCATGATCTTAGTTTTCTGAATGTTGAGCTTTAAGCCAACTTTTTCACTCTCCTATTTCACTTTCATCAAGAGGCTCTTTAGTTCTTCACTTTCTGCCATAAGGGTGGTGTCATCTGCATATCTGAGGTTATTGATATTTTTCCTGGCAATCTTGATACAGTACTTCTACGCAATCTCAAAAACGACAGAATGATCTCTGTTCGTTTCCAAGGCAAACCATTTAGTATCACGGTAATCCAAGTCTATGCCCTGACCAGTAACACTGAAGAAGCTGAACAGTTCTATGAAGACCTACAAGACCTTCTAGAACTAACACCCAAAAAAGATGTCCTTTTCATTATAGGGGACTGGAATGCAAAAGTAGGAATTCAAGAAACACCTGGAGTAACAGGCAAGACTGGCCTTGGAGTACAGAATGAAGCAGGGCAAAGGCTAATAGAGTTCTGCCAAGAGAACGCACTGGTCATGGCAAACACCCTCTTCCAACAACACAAGACAAGACTCTACACATGGACATCACCAGATGGTTGACACCGAAATCAGATTGATTATATTCTTTGCAGCCAAAGATGGAGAAGCTCTATACAATCAGCAAAAACAAGATCGGGAGCTGACTGTGGCTCAGATCATGAATTCCTTATTGCCAAATTCAGACTGAAATTGAAGAAAGTGGAGAAAACCACTAGACCATTCAAGTATGACCTAAATCAAATCCCTTATGACTATACAGTGGAAGTGAGAAATAGATTTAAGGGACTAGATCTGATAGTGTCTGACGAACTATGGATGGACATTTGTGACATTGTACAGGAGACAGGAATCAAGACCATCCCCAAGAAAAAGAAATGCAATAAAGCAAAATGGCTGTCTGAGGAGGCCTTACAAATAGCTATGAAAAGAAGGGAAGCGAAAAGCAAAGGAGAAAAGGAAAGATATACCATTTGAATGCAGAGTTCCAAAGAATAGGAAGGAGAGATAAGAAAGCCTTCCTCAGTGATCAGTGCAAGGAAATAGAGTAAAACATTAGAATGGGAAAGACTAGAGATCTCTTGAAGAAAATTAGAGATACCAAGGGAACATTTCATGCAAAGATGGGCACAATAAAGGACAGAAATGGTATGGACCTAACAGAAGCAGAAGATATTAAGAAGAGGTGGCACAATACACAAAAGAACTGTTCAAGAAAGATCTTCATGACGCAGATAATCAGGATGGTGTGATCACTCACCTAGAGCCAGACATCCTGGAATGTGAAGTCAAGTGGGCCTTAGGAAGCATCACTATGAACAAAGCTAGTGGAGGTGATGGAATTCCAGTGGAGCTATTTCAAATCCTGAAAGATGATGTTGTGAAAGTGCTGCACTCAATATGCCAACAAATTTGGAAAACTCAGCAGTGGCCATAGGACTGGAAAAGGTCAGTTTTCATTCCAATCCCAAAGAAAGGCAATGCCAAAGAATGCTCAAACTACCGCACAATTGCACTCATCTCACATGCTAGTAAAGTAATGCTTAAAATACTCCAAGGCAGGCTTCAGCAATACGTGAACCGTGAACTTCCAGATGTTCAAGCTGGTTTTAGAAAAGGCAGAGGAACCAGAGATCAAATTGCCAACATTCGTTGGATCATTGAAAAAGCAAGAGAGTTCCAGAAAAACATCTATTTCTGCTTTATTGACTATGCCAAAGCCTTTGACTATGTGGATCACAATAAACTGTGGAAAATTCTGAAAGAGATGGGAATAGTAGACCACCTGACCTGCCTCTTGAGAAACCTGTATGCAGTTCAGGAAGCAACAGTTAGAACTGGACGTGGACCCACAGACTGGTTCCAAATAGGAATAGAAGTACGTCAAGGCTGTATGTTTTCACCCTGCTTATTTAACTTATATGCAGAGTACATCATGAAAAACCCTGGCCTGAGGAAGCACAAGCTGGAATCAAGATTGCCAGGAAAAATATCAATAACCTCAGGTATGCAGATGACACCATCCTTATGGCAGAAAGTGAAGAAGAACTAAAGAGCCTCTTGATGAACGTGAAAGAGGAGAGTGAAAAAGTTGGTTTAAAGCTCAACATTCAGAAAACTAAGATCATGCCATATGGTCCCATCACTTCATGGCAAATAGATGGGGATACAGTGGAAACAGTTTCAGACTTTATTTTTCCGGGCTCCAAAATCACTGCAGATGGTGATTGCAGCCAGGAAATTAAAAGACGCTTACTCCTTAAAGAAAGTTATGACCAACCTAGATAGCATATTAAAAAGCAGAGACATTACTTTGCCAACAAAAGTCCCATCTAGTCAAGGCTATGGTTTTTCCAGTGGTCATGTATGGATGTGAGCTGGACTATAAAGAAAGCTGAGCACTGAAGAATTGATTCTTTTGAACTGTGGTGTTGGAGAAGACTTGAGAGTCCCTTGGACTGCAAGGAGATCCAACCAGTCCATCCTAAAGATCAGTCCTGGGTGTTCATTGGAAGGACCTATGTTGAAGCTCAAACCCCAATACTTTGGCCACCTGATGCAAAGAGCTGACTCATTTGCAAAGACCCTGATGCTGGGAAAAATTGAGGGCAGGAGGAGAAGGGGATGACAAAGGATGAGATGGTTGGATGGCATCACTGACTTGATGGACATGGGTTTGGGTGGACTCTGGGAGTTGGTGATGGACAGGGAGGCCTTGTGTGCTGCGGTTCATGGGGTCACAAAGAGTCGGATACGACTAAGTGACTGAACTGATGTTCTGTTTTTAATTTTGTGGAATCTCCATACAGTTTTCCATTGAGGCTTTACCAATTTACATTCTCACCAACAGTGCATGAGGGTCCTCCTTTGTGCATATCCTTTCTAACATTTGTTATTTGTTTTCTTTTTGATAGTAGCCATTCTGACGGATGAGAAGTAGTATATTATTGTGGTTTTGATTTGCTTTTACCTGATGGATAGCAATGCGAAGCATCTTTTCACATTCCTATTAACCATCTGTATATCTTCTTTGGAAACATGTCTCTTCAGATCCTCTGCTCCTTTTTTTTATTGTTGTTCATATTGAGTTCTATGATTTCTTTGTATGTTTTGGACTTACCCCTTATCAGGTGTCCTCCCACATTCAGTACACATCCTTTGAGATGTGTTGATAATTTCCTTCACTCTCCAGAAGCTTTTTAGTTTGATACACTCCCATTTGGATTTTTTTTGTGTGTGTTTTCCTTGCCTGAGAGACATATTTTTTTTAAAAAAATGCTAACACTGATGTCACAGAGTGTGCTGTCTTTTAGTTTTCTTCTAAAACGTTTATGGTTTCAGGTCTTATATGTAAATATTTAATGTATTTTGAATGTAGTTTTGTGCCTGGTGTATGAGAATAGTTCCTTATGTGTGTAGGTGTCCACCTTTCCTAACATTTATTGAAAAAGCTATCTTTTCTGCATTGTATATTCTTGCCTCTTTTATTGTAGATTAATGTGCCCATGTAAGTATAGTTTCATTTCTGGGCATTTGTTGTGCTCCACTAATCTACATGTAAGTTTTTGTGTCAGAACCATACTATTTTGATCATGATGGCTTTGTAATATAGTTTGAAATCATGGAATATGATACCTCCAAGCTTTGTTCCTTTTTCTCAAGACTGTTTTGTTATTTGGGGTCTTTTGTGTTTCCATACAAATTCTAGGATTATTATAGTTCTGTGAAAAAATGCCATTGGTATTTTGATATAACATTAATTCTTCCAGTTCATGAACATGGTTAATCTTTCTGTCATGGCAAATCTTTCCATCTGTTTTTGTAATGTTCAACTTTTTTCATCCAGTGCCTTATATTTTCTGAGTACATGTCTTTTTCTTCCTGGGTATTTTATTGCTTTTGATGGAAAGTTTTTTTAGTTTCTTAATGATATTCATTTCTTAATTTCCTTTTCTGATAGTTCATTGCTAGTATATAGAAATTCATTGATTTTTGTATATTAATTTTGTATCCTACACCCTTTGCTGAATTCATTGATGAGCTCTAGTTTTGGTGGCATCTTTAAAGTATTCTATGTATAATATCCTGTCGTCTACAATTAGTGACAGTTTTACTTCTTCCTTTCCAATTTTGATTCCTATTATTTATTTTCTGATGGCTGTGGCTAGACTTCCAATAATATGTGGAATAAAAGTGGCAGTGTTACTGAATTACAAGCCTGTGAGCCCAACACACAATGAGGTCAATTAATACTAAAACATTAGATTTGGAACAGAGAAAGGTTTACTGCAAGTTCATACAAGGAGATGGGTGGCTCATGCCCTAAGAACCCCGAAATGATTGAAAGCTTTCAGCAAGCCCCTTTAAAGGCAAAAGGTGAGGGAGGGGTGTGGTTAGTTGTTGCAGACTTCTTGGTGTCAGATCCTTTGTTCTTGAGGTCAGGTCATAGTCAGCTAATAATATTCCTGTAAAACTCTACCAAATGAATGTTATTCTCTGTCCTGACAAAAAAGGCAAGGTCCTAAGGCACAACTTTCACCCTCAAAGGTCCCAGTCCTGGCTAAGAGGAGGCAGATCTCAGTTGGCAGCTCCTTCAGGGCCAGGTTCCTACATCCCACTCAGCTGTCTTCCCTGAGGGAGCCAGGGACCCAACCCAACTGGCCCTCAGTCTCCTCAGGCTGTCCAAATTGGGGGGACCAGGTCTTACAGATGCAACCCAGGCAGATGACTACTGCTGTGATGTCGCAGAGATAGGGATGGGGGAGAGGCTCATTGCTGCCTCAAGGCCTGGGCCAAGGCTAGTAGAGGGCCTTAGTAAGGGCTCTGGAGCCTGTAGGATGTAGTCCCCAGTCTTTTCCCTGGGTCCTTCAGCTCACCCACTGGATCAAGGCTGGGTGAGTTAGTGGGCCTCTAGGAGAAGGCCTGAATCTGCCTCTTATCTCACTCTCCACCTGCTGACCAGCACACCACTCACCCCTGGCTGAATCACTACCCTAATGGTCCCCTATTGGCAGTTATTTCTGGGTAGGGCCCACTGCAGCACCGACCAATAGCTGAGCAGGACAACCATGGTCACTCATTGACAGTTGGTTGCTTGTGGGTAGGACTCACTGAGGCACTGACCAATGGCTGAGCAAGATCCATTGCCTAGTAACAGCATACAGAATAATGAGGCACACCAATGGCTGTCTGCTAAGGGCTATGCTCATCCTGCTCTATTACAACAGGAGTGAGTATCTTTGACTTTTCCCTCATCTTGGAGGAAATGCTTTCTACTTTTGATCATTGAGTGTAATATTAGCTGTGGACTTGTCATAGATTGATTTTATTATGTTGATTGTGTTCCCTGTGTAGTCACTTTTGAGATTTTTTTTTAAATCATAAATGAATGTTGAATGTTGTCAGAAGCTTTTTCTTCATCTATTGAGAAAATCATTTATCACTTTTGTTCTTTGATTTCTTACTGTATTGTATCATATTAACTGATTTGTGGAAATTGAATATATAGTTCATGGAATTCTCCAAGCCAGAATACTGGAGTGGGTAGCCTATCCCTTCTCCAATGGATCTTCCTGACCCAGGAATCAAACTGGGGTCTCCTGCATTGTAGGTGGATTCTTTACTAACTAAGCTACCAGGGAAGCCCTAGTGTATCACATTGATTGATTTGTAGAAACTGAATCATCCTTGTATCCCTGGGATGAATCTCACTGGATCATGTTGTATGATCCTTTTAACATAATGCTGAATTATGTACACTAATATTTTGCCGGGGACTGTTTCATCTATGTTCATTAGTGCTTTGCCAAGCTTTACTTTATTGTGCCTTGCAGGTACTGTGTTTTTTTGATAATTGAAGGTTTGCGGCAATCTAGTGTTGTCAGTTGATGGTTAGCATTTTTTTTAGCAATAAAGTATTTTTAAATTAAGGTATGTGCATTGTTTCTAAGACATAATGCTACCGCACACTTTATAGGTTACATATATATGTGTATGCTAAGTCCCTTCAGTTGTGTCCAGCTCTTTAACTGTTGCCCGCCAGGCTCTGTAAACATAACTTTTACATGCATTGGGAAGCCAGTAAATTTGTGTTACTTACTTCATTGCAATATTTACTTCATGCAGTAGTCTAGAACCAAATTCTTCCATATCTCCAAAGTAATATGTTTTGTCATATTCAATAAACCTGGAATGTATTCATATATATATTTCTGCCAGAGTGGATGGGGAAATCTTATGACCATGTAGACAGACTGCACTATCTTGTATTCAGTGAACATCTAACAGGATCTCCTAAGCACTATAAACTTTGGTATATTGGAGAAGAAGCATATATTTCAGCATTCTCCAGCTAGAGTGAATTCTAAATATACAAAACAGGCTGGTATCCAAAGTTCACCCATCACCATTTCACATAAGCTGATACATTTCTGTATGTTATATATAACATGATTTCACCAAAGATCTCGAAATTTCTAATTTTGCAGATCATGGATGTGAATTGTGTTAATTAGAGAGAAATAATTAATTTCTTCACATGCTCTGGACTTAAATAAATAGGAAGTTGAACCATGTTTATAGATGAAAATTCTTAAAAATAAAAAAATGGAAATTATTACTTCATTAACTTAATTAGTAAACAAATTTAATTTATTCCCAAATGGAGAAATTTGTCCCTGAACAAAATCTTCCAAATATGAACATTTTATACTTGTATATATGTTTAAATGTGTATGTGAAAACATAAATACTTCAAATGGCACTCATTTAATGAGGTACAGAGAAACAGGCATGCTTGTAGCCTATCTTTTCCATAGGAAGATGGTGTAAGAGTTTTGAAGAGTAAATTGGTCTTATCTTTAAAATTTCAACTGCACAGATTATTTGACCCAACAATGCAACTATTAAAATATAGAATTAGGTGAGTGAACATGTGGTGACCTGCACAACTTACAAGATTGCTGGCAAAAGTATTTATTTGTATTTATATATGGTTATATGAAGATATACTATAAAAAAAATTTAAAAACCTAGTTACAAGGAAGTATCTTGATTTTATTATTCTGTCTCTATTCTTATCTATCATCAATCATATTTAAGGCCAGCATCTTCAAATTTCTCTTAGTTCCATCTTCATTTTGACCTTTCTAGTGAGTCTGCATCAAATTTCCTTCAGTTTCCCTTTTTTAAGGATACTTGTGATGACATTTAGGGCTCACTTAGATAACTTATGTTTATATATATGTGTGTGTATATGTGTATATTTATATACTATGTGTATATAGATGTCTATGTGTATCTCTAATGATAATGTTATTACATATATGTTTTATTATATGTATATGTTAGTATATTTGTAACTATATAGATATATATGACTATATATACATTTGTGAATATATCCATATACACACATATGCATATATTTATGTGTGATTTTAGTATAGTTATGTAATAAATACCTGTACCTTTATGCATATAAATATATTTATATATGTAAGCATTTTCAGAAAAGATATGCATCAAATAACCCACATATCTGACACTCCTTTAGCAGATAATTTCAAAAACTTGTGACCTGTTCTGTTTCATAGGCAGTGTCTCCAGCTGTTAATCTCCACTAACAAATGCACATAGAGAAAAAAAGCCAGTACAAGGACTTTACATTCACTTCAACTCCAAACTTCAGTTTAATTTCTCCTTTAATGTCATGTACCAGGATTATCTGCATAGACGTCTCTGATGGTATTTCTGTGATATTTCAAAAATCTAGTGGAAGCATTGTCATAACTTCACTATAATATAGGAAAAATTTTTGTATTTAGCAGATTTTGTGGGTTTTGAATAGCGGTATTCAAAGGTTCTTTTCTAAATCTTAGCTTTCTTCACTGAAAAAAAGTCAGGTTAGATTAGGGTGACAGGTGTAAGCCTAACACAACTTTAAGTGCATCCTGTTTTAATATTTTATCCCTAATATTTATGACAAATCTTTAAGACAGAAATTATTATTCTCATATTTAAAATTAGGAAATAGTAGATTAGAAAGTCTGAATATTATCTCAAGGTTGCTTAGTGGTAGATGGCATTTGAACTCTGGACTTTCAGGCTGTGAAGCAGATTAAATAGTTTATATTACATCTCTTACTAATACTTCAAACTCTGTTTGGTTTCATACTTGACTAAAGATCGTAAACTATATCCATCATATAGTTTAGGGTGTTGTCCCTTGTGATCTCAATTGTATTCCCAAGCTTTCTTGCTCTCCTTGATATTCACATGCTGTCCTCCAGCTCAGCTTCCCAAAGCTGGCTACTCTGGCTGTCACCTGGGAGCTTTTTGAACATTCCTGGTCATGAATTTGTACTATAATCCTACAAGATGTTCTCATTGGGGAAAACTGATTAAAGGAACACAGTAACTCTTCTGTGTTAGTGCTTACAGCTTTATGAAAATGACCCTTTAACTAAAAAAAAAAAAAAAAAAGTATAATGAAAATCAAATCTCCAATTGAGTCTAATGGGCTTCTAGTGTCCTTCAAAATACTAAGGGTGTAGGTATGTATCTAATTATAGCTCCCAAAACTCATTCTTCTCTTTGTGGTTTGATGAGTCTTTGTTTTCAACTCAGGAGCTTGGAAAGCTCTCCCATCTCTTCTATACCTTAGGGTTTCAAAGCGTGGTTGTCACCTTCTCCCTTCCTCATACATGTTCATCAGATTACAATTGCCCCAAACCCCCACTGAGAGATGATCTGTGTTAGATCTTTACGAGGAAGAACACAGAAAACCTCAGGGTCTTATCTGCTAGGGTTCATCTGTGTCCCTGCACCAGGCTCCTCACCTACAATCCATTAAAGGAGACTCCTCAGCTGGGGGAAATTGAGGAGAGGAGACCCTACACATGCAGTCCCTGGAGCTGCAACCCTCACTCTCTGCCACCTTCTTTGTGTCAGGTAGGTCAGGTGGGGATGCTATGGAGGCAGCCCTGGTCTGTCACACTGGAGTGAAGACTGCTCCAGGTCGGTCCTTTCTGAAACAACTATTTATTTTCTGAGGAAAAAATAAACTTCCAAAGTGCATATTTCTTTAAATGCAGCCAGGCTCCTTGTGGGCTGAGCCAAGGGTTGGGAGAGTGAACTTCTCCTTCTTAAAGTAGGCAAAGAGGACCTGTCCTAGTGTTTCTCTCAAGCCTCTACGAGGCCTTCTGTTCACCTGTATGTCCTGTGGATTGGGGCAAGATTCCCACCATAATTACAAATCTAGGAGAGGGGGTCAGTTCCTATAGAAGTAAGAAACTTTCACTTGGAAATGGGCAATTTGTTCGTGCGACGGTGTGTTATGAGCATTCCTGTGCATTTCTTCTACAGACTTGATAAAATGTCTTTCTTCTCGTCATGGATCAAAGCTATTTTAATCATTGGCTTGGCATTTCCTCTTTATTGTGGTGAGTAAATTTTTCAATCTTGGATGAAGCAGTTCACACATCATAGAAAATGCAGGAAACAACTACTATTATCAAGGAGCGGAGGAGCTTGCTGTGCTGGGCGTGTAATTCTTAAACTGGCACAATGAAATGACACGTGTTACAAAAATCTTGTCACAAATTGCATCAGTTAATTGGTTTCTCATTTCCCTCCTTAGAAACGTAGAGCTAGAAAGAGTGGTTAGAATGAACAGTAGAATTTAGATGTTTGTTCATTTAGGACTAAGATATTTATCTAATTTTCCCCATTTTTGGAGGTTGGATTTCATGGTTGCTCAATGCAGAGTGTGGGGAGTAATACTGTCCTCTAGATCTGGTATTCCTCAACAATCCTACTCATTCCTTGCCAGCTCTGAGTGCACTAAAGTCAAAATTTGTGTTAGGAGAGAACTAATTGATCCCTCTGCTGACCACTTATCTTTCTTAAAGCACAAGGTGGCCCATGAATTTCAGAGTAGAGTAGCTGTGAGGTATTAAAGTGATTCATGATACTCGAGCTGAGCTTGAAGAAATTAAGTAGTAATTAACTTATTCATATTAAGTGACTTCATACAAGCATATTAAGTTGCACTAAGCAAGGTGCTTTTTCTCTGACTAGAATATCTTATTTATAAAAATGAGGAAAAAAGGTATCTCCACAGAAAGTTTGGTGATTATTAAACCATACTTAAAGTTATTTTTTCACAGATAATGAGGTGAATTTAGAATTCTGTTTCCAGATTCAGAGTTATTTTGTGAAATTATTATTTTGATACTGCCATAGTAGCCTCACCTCATTACTTGCTGTGTTTGTGTAGGTGATTTGTATAGATGTGGGTATATCCTATCAAAGGCTGTTTTTTCCTCTTCATCATCTTACTTTTCATCTTCCTTTTGTATGTTGATTGCAGAAACTTCTTTTGCATCTCCAAGAAAAACGCGTGACATGCGTGGCGCTGTAAGTTTATATTGATTAATGTGGGAATTGAAAAAGGTAAACTTTTCATTATTTAGTTTAAAAGCTAATTTTACAAAAAAAATAACACCACATAATAATTCTTCAGAAAGTAAGATAAAGTGTCCTTATTACACTAAGTTCAAGAAATAGAATCTTGCCAGCCATTCAAACCATCTGTCATTTCAGATAAGGTAAAAATATCCCTTACTCAAAATTCTATTATCGGGCATAACCTTTGCTGTATACCATCATCTGAAAGCAGTTAAGTGGTGTTTAAAGTTGAATTGTTTACCCTAGAAAAGAGAAAGGCTAAAATTAAAGTAGCTAAAAAAAATTCCACTTATAGGAGGAATATAAAATAATAATTTTCATAAAACCTCAGAGTGAAATTATACAGAGGCGAAGAAAGTCAACTACATTTCTGAACAACTAAACAGATGAATATATTTAAACATGCCTAAAAATCAGCTCATATAGCAGTAAGTAAGTGAATGAGCATTCCTATGTTCCAATAAGAATTTAGGTATTATATGTTAAAAAAAAAAAGCAGATTATGTCAGTATACACACACTTCTATTTATTTATGTAAATTACCAACACTGTCATTACTAACCAAATTATATATATACGTATATGGTTAAATACACATTTATAAACACTCATATATATGAAAAAATACATATATGGTAGTAATCTGAGAGTATCAGATTATGTAATAATGAAACTATTGAGGAAAACAGGAGAATTATAACAAATTCACTTTTTTATAGTTGGGATAGTTGCATTCCAGTGTTGTGTTGGTTTCTACTGTACAGCATTTTTTATATGTGAGTAACTTGTGTCTATTTTTAAACTTCAATATAGAATATATTTCATTTTGGTACATACCATGACGTATTAAGAACAAAGAACATTTTATTCAAGAAATTCATTATCTGAAAAATATTATGTTTTCTGTTTATGTTTAACAGCCAGTGTGTGGTATATATGTTGGTCAATTACATTTTTGTACCAGAGAAATGGATCCAATCTGTGCAACAAATGGCAAAACATACTCTAATAAATGCGTTTTCTGCAGTGAAAAAATGTAAGAACAAACAACTCAATATTGCCATTCCAAAATAATGAAGACACAATCAGAAAATAATAGGAACATCCATGTTTCTGATAGCCAAGGCACAGTAAAACATGGAAAATAACTGTTCTTTCATGTAAAAGCCACAGAAATGCACTGTTATCTTTGCCTGAAGTCTCATTCATAAAAATAGTTTTTATTTGACCTTGAAGTATATTCCTGCTGGATGTTTCCTACATGTATAAACCAATTACATTTACTTGATTTAATTGCTTGACTTAATACTGGCAGTCTGGTGACCAGTATAATGTAATTCTTAACTCCGGAGGTTGACTAATAACCTCTATGATGTAGCTCCAAGCTACCGGGAGCATAACTGAGCAAGACACTCTACTGCCTTTAGAAATTTAAATTCACTACAATTTATGTCAGAAGGGAACTCCTCTGATGGTTCACTTTGTCCCCTGAACTCCATGACAAGACTCCAAACCTTCCTCAGAGAGCAGGCAGTCTAGGACACTTCTACCTAAGCTCCCTTCCTGCCTCCTACCCTCTGGGGGTGTTCCCAGTCTAAAGGTTCAGCCAGCCATCCTACTTCCTGCTTCAGTTTCTCTCTCTGGTATTTCCTCTCACTGAATCCCCAGATGGGCTTCTACTTTTAGAGAACCAGGAATACAATCTCTAATCCTCTTCCTGAGGTCTGGGTGGGTTCCAAGGCTGAGTCAGGAGGGAACATGTAGGAAAAGTCAAGTAGCCCCAGGGGGTCAGGAGGACCTGTGCAGGGTGGCGGGGGTGGGAGGGCCCCGCTGCTTATGGAGCACAGCCCTCCTAGCTCTGTCACAGTCAGAGTCTCCTCATGGAGAAGCACTTAGTGCAATAGTCAGGCAATTTTAAATACTTTTTAAAAATAATTTTTCTTTCTTTTTCTTTCTTTACAGAGAAAAGGGACAATTTGATTTTAGTCATTGGGGTCGTTGCTGACTCTGCCTCAGCCACGCAATCCTATGGCTTTTATTGCAATCCTATTTTGCTATGGATTCTACAACCAATTAGTCTTCTAAAACAGGGCTTTAAATTCCTAGATGACCAAACTAAGCCTTCAGTAGTACACAAGACAAGAATGTAGATTGTTGGAGAATTTTTCCAACTCTAAGAACCCACCAATGAAAAAGATTCCTTTTTTTCTTTCTTCATTTAAACATTGACAATTGAAAACCTACCTTAATTGTGTGTTTGATAATAGAAAACCTAATACAGTTTGTAATCATGAATATTTCAGTCAATAAAATGTTAAATAATATTACCTTTATTGAAATACCCTTTCTGTTTTTGGTTGATTAGTGGGTTAAAACATCTGAATACTTTTGGTAGCTATAATTAAAGAAAGAGTCTCAAAGATGAATAATTCATTACTTGGAAGTTTATTAAAAGTGCAGACAGTTGGGTTTCTCTTTATTCTAAAGAGTCAAAAACCACATGAAAAGATGCTCAACATCACTCATTATCAGAGAAATGCAAATCAAAACCACAACGAGGTACCATTACACGCCAGTCAGGATGGCTGCTATCCAAAAGTCTACAAGCAATAAATGCTGGAGAGGGTGTGGAGAAAAGGGAACCCTCTTACACTGTTGGTGGGAATGCAAACTAGTACTGCCACTATGGAGAACAGTGTGGAGATTCCTTAAAAAGCTGGAAATAGAACTGCCATATGACCCAGCAATCCCACTCCTGGGCATACACACCGAGGAAACTAGATCTGAAAGAGACACATGCACCCCAATGTTCATCGCAGCGCTATTTATAATAGCCAGGACATGGAAGCAACCTAGATGCCCATCAGCAGACGAATGGATAAGGAAGCTGTGGTACATATACGCAATGGAATATTACTCAGCCATTAAAAAGAACTCATTTGAAGCAGTTCTAATGAGATGGATGAAACTGGAGCCCATTATACAGAGTGAAGTAAGCCAGAAAGATAAAGACCAATACAGTATACTAATACATATATATGTAATTTAAAAAGATGGTAACGACAACCCTATATGCAAAACAGAAAAAGAGACACAGATGTACAGAACAGTCTTTGAGACTCTTTGGGAGAAGGCAACAGTGGGATGTTCTGAGAGAATAGCATTGAAACAAGTATACTATCAAGGGTAAAACAGATCACCAGCCCAGGTTGGATGCATGAGACAAGTGCTCAGGGCTGGTGCACTGGGAAGACCCAAAGGGATCGGATGAGGAGGGAGGCTGGAGGGGGGATCAGAATGGGGAACACATGTAAATCCATGGCTGGTTCATGTCAATGTATGGCAAAAACCACTACAATATTGTAATTAGCCTTCAACTAATAAAAATAAATGAAAAAATAAAAATTAAAAAAATTAAAAATCAAAAACATTTTTAAAAAAAGAGTCAAAACCTCTAGAAGAGGAATCTGGGAACTTGAATTCTAACAGATATTACATGTCAGTCTTCTGATCACAAATGCTAGCCAAGTGGTTCAATAGCAGACCAGCCAAATTTGCCTTTATTGCTTTAGAATATTCATTTGTGCTCCATGTCTGATGCTTCTCTGTTTATCTCCCAACCAGCAAGAACTGACTTTATTTGAGTGGTCAGTTTTCATTTAAAGCTTGGTCCAGACAGAATTGTAGACTGACTACTAGAAAGCAAGTTTCAAGCTGCTACATATGTGATATCAGACCTGCTCGGCTTTTCAGTAAACATTTTTACCTCTAAAAGATAATCTATATGGGAGTTATTCATTTACATTCTTTAATAGTAATTCCTAATGAAAGTATCCATTAAAATATATAAATTTATGCCCAGAAGTGGGATTGCTGGGTCATATGGCAGTTCTATTTCCAGTTTTTTAAGAAATCTCCACACTGGGCATACACACCGAGGAAACCAGATCTGAAAGAGACATGTGCACCCCAATGTTCATCGCAACACTGTTTGTAATAGCCAGGACATGGAAGCAACCTAGATGCCCATCAGCAGACGAATGGATAAGGAAGCTGTGGTGCATATACACCATGGAATATTACTCAGCCATTAAAAAGAATTCATTTGAATCAGTTCTAATGAGATGGATGAAACTGGAGCCCATTTTACAGAGTGAAGTAAGCCAGAAAGATAAAGACCAATACAGTATACTAATGCATATATGTGGAATTTTAAAAGATGGTAACAATAACCCTATATGCAAAACAGAAAAAGAGACACAGATGTACAGAACAGACTTTGAGACTCTGTGGGAGAAGGCAACAGTGGGATGTTCTGAGAGAATAGCATTGAAACAAGTATACTATCAAGGGTAAAACAGATCACCAGCCCAGGTTGGATGCATGAGACAAGTGCTCAGGGCTGGTGCACTAGGAAGACCCAGAGGGATCGGGTGGAGAGGGAGGTGGGATGGGGGATCGGGATGGGGAACACGTGTAAATCCATGGCTGGTTCATGTCAATGTATGGCAAAAACCACTACAATATTGTAAAGTAATTAGCCTCCAACTAATAAAAATAAATGGAAAAAATATAGATATATATTAACACATTAAAAAAAGATAAAGGCAAAATAAAAGCTTTCAGATCAATATATAAATTTAGAGCCACATTATTAAAATGCATTCAACCACTTTAATGTCCTTTTTCATTGTAAAAGATATGTATAAGAAACATTATTCAGTGAATTGCTGGTAAATTTATGTGTATATTCTTTTCCATTATAAAAATTAAAAAAAATTAATTGAACACTTGATTTACAATATCATAAAACTTAAAATGTCCCATTTTAAAACAAATTTTGTTTTTTAAGTATATATTCACAATGTTGTGCAACCATCACCACTATCTTCTTACAGAACATTTCTATCATCTCACCCATTCCAAGAAAAAAACAAAAACGGATAAACCCAGGTACTTCCCAATACCACACCTATAATTCCTGGCAACCACTAAACTGCTTCTGGTCTCTCTGCCTCTTCCGGACATTTCACATCAATGGAATCATATAACATGTGTGATTTTCATATAAATGATATATATAGGTCTATATCTACAGTAATACTTTGTTTTATTGCATTTTGCTTTATTGCACTTCACGGACACTACACTTTTTACTGATTGAAGGTATGTGGCAACATCATATAAAGCAAGTGTATCAGTGCCATTCTTCCAACAGCATTTGCTCACTTTGAATCCCTGTGTCACATTTTGGTAATTCTTGCAATGGTTCACACGTTTTCACTATTGTTATATTTGCTATAGTGATTTGTGATAAGTAATCTTTGATATTTACTACCATGACTCATTAAGAATCATTTGATGGTCAGCATTTCTTTAGCAATAAAGCATTTTAAAATTAAGGGATGTGTACATGGTTGCTTTAGACATAGTACTATTGCATGCTTAATAGATTGTTGTGTAGTCCCATCCCAGAGAAAGGCAATCCCAAACAATGCTCAAACTACCGCACAATTGCACTCATCTCACATGCTAGTAAAGTAATACTCAAGATTCTCCAACCCAGGCTTCAGCAATACGTGAACCGTGAACTTCCAGATGTTCAAGCTGGTTTTAGAAAAGGCAGAGGAACCAGAGATCAAATTGCCAACATCCACTGGATCATCGAAAAAGCAAGAGAGTTCCAGAAAAACATCTATTTCTGCTTTATTGACTATGCCAAAGCCTTTGTGTGGATCACAATAAAGTGGAAAATTCTGAAAGAGATGGGAATACCAGACCACCTGATCCACCTCTTGAGAAACCTATATGCAGGTCAGGAAGCAACAATTAGAACTGGACATGGAACAACAGACTGGTTCCAAATAGGAAAAGGAGTACGTCAAGGCTGTATATTGTCACTCTGCTTATTTAACTTATATGCAGAGTACATCATGAGAAACGCTAGGCTGGAAGAAGCACAAGCTGGAATCAAGATTACCAGGAGAAATATCAATAATATCAGATATGCAGATGACACTACCCTTATGGCAGAAAGTGAGGATATGCAGATGACACCACCCTTATGGCAGAATATAAAGAGCCTCTTGATGAAAGAGGAGAGTGAAAAAGTTGACTTAAAGCTCAACATTCAGAAAACTAAGATGATGGCATCTGGTCCCATCACTTCAGGGGAAATAGATGGGGAAACAGTGGAAGCAGTGTCAGACTTTATTTTTGGGGGCTCCAAAATCACTGCAGATCGTGATTGCAGCCATGAAATTAAAAGACACTTAATCCTTGGAAGGAAAGTTATGACCAACCGAGATAGCATATTAAAAAGCAGAGACATTACTTTGCCAACAAAGGTCCGTCTAGTCAAGGCTATGGTTTTTCCAGTGGTCATGTATGGATGTGAGAGTTGGACTGTGAAGAAAGCTGAGCGCTGAAGAATTGATGCTTTTTTTTTCTTTTCTTTCTTTTTTTTTTTTTTTTATTAGAATTGATGCTTTTGAACTGTGGTGTTGGAGAAGACTCTTGAGAGTCCCTTGGACTGCAAGGAGATCCAACGAGTCCATCCTAAAGCTGATCAGTCCTGGGTGTTCATTGGAAGGAGTGATGCTGAAGCTGAAACTCCAATACTTTGGCCACCTCATGTGAAGAGTTGACTCATTGGAAAAGACCCTGATGCTGGGAGGGATTGGGGGCAGGAGGAGAAGGGGATGACAGAGGATGAGATGGCTGGATGGCATCACCAACTCGATGGATATGAGTCTGAGTAAACTCCAGGAGTTGGTGATGGGCAGGGAGGCCAGGCATGCTGCGATTCACTCTTTGCAATTCGCAAAGAGTCTGACATGACTGAGCGACTGAACTGAACTGAACTGAACTGATAGTGTGACATAGCTTTTCTGTGCACTGGGAAAGCAAAAAAATTCATGTGACTCACTATTGAAATATTTATTTAATTGGTGACCTGGAACCAAATCCACAACATCTCCAAGGTATGCCTGTATATCAGTATATATGGAAGGTATCTTTTGTTTCTAGTTTCCTTTACTTAGCAAAATGTTTTCAAGGTCATCCATGTTGTAGCATGCTATCATACTTCTTTGCTTTTTATGACAATAATCCATCTTATAGATAGAACACATTTTCTTTATCCATTTATCAGTGGACTGAATCTCCTTGATGTGTATAATGACAGTGTAGCTATTAACAGTCCTATACAGGTTTTGTGTGACCATATATTTTCACATCTGTGGATATATACCTAGGAGTAGAATTTCATATATACTGAAAGACAAGTACAGTTTGCCATTAAAAAGGCGTGCTCCTTTTTTGGTAAAAATTTTCACATTTTCATTGATATTTTGTGATTTTATTTTTATGATCTACATGGTGGATCTTCTTTGTTTAAATTCTCCAGTATTAATTCTTAATGAAATTGTTTATTGGAATGTACATTTTTGGAGTCACATTGTTAAAAAAAAAAGCATTCAGCTTGTTTCATTACCTTTTCCCCTAAATAGGTTGCGTAGAAAATAACTCTTCAAAGAGTAAATCAAAATCAAAGTGAGATACTACCTCACACCCATTAGAAAGTCTGCTATCAAAAAAGCAAAAGAAAAAAACCCAGATGTTGGCAAAGATGCGGAAAAATTGGAATTCTTGTGCACTATTGGAAGAGTGTAAAATGGTGCAGCTACTATAGAAAACAGTTTGGCAATTCCTTTAAAATTTAAAAATAGAATTACTATATAATCCAGTAATTCTACTCCTGGACATATACTCAAAAGACTTGAAACCAAGATCTTGAAGAGATATTTTTATGCCAGTGTTCCTAACAGCACGGTAGCCAAGAAATGGAAGTAACACCTATGACCATCAACAAATAAACAGATAAGCAAAATACAGTATATACATACAATAGGATATTATTCAGCATTGAAAGAAAAAATTCTGACACATACTATAACAAAAGGCAAATACTCTATGATTCCACTTATATGAAGTACTACTAGAGTAGTAGCAAAGCCGTAGACACATAAAGTAGAATGGTGGTTTCCTGGGGCTCAGGGAGAGGCAGATGGGTAGTTGGGTAGTTGTTTAACGTGTAGAGAATTTTAGTTCTGTGAGATGAAAAGAGTTTTAAAGATTGGCTGTTCAACAGTGTCAATGTATTTAATGCTAATAAACGGTATGTTTAGAAAAGGTTAAGACAATAGAATTTATATGTATTTTACCACAATTAAAATTCTAAAAATTATTCAGTGAACCCTGATGTATTCATATATGTATTCTTTTTATTTTTATTAAAAATATTGTATAAAAACCTATTATATATCAAGCTCTAAGTAAGATGATAGGGAAAAGCTGTTAAGCAAAAGTAGATATCATACTATTTTCTAGGGACTTTCAGTATACTATTTAAAATTATTGTCCACTAAGAATGGAAACCATTTCTTATTGAGTCACTATTGGCTACCAAAGATCTATGAAGCAGCTTCCCATATGAAATTTTAGTTCTTACAAGAATCTTATATTTTACTCAATAATGAAAATAAAAAACTTGGGATTTAATAGTACCTAAAACTTAACACTTTGGTAATAAAAGGTACTTTTAATATGCAACTTGTCTTTTATTACTTTTAAACATGTTTATTTTGATATTTATATAGTAAAAACATAGACATTTTTAGGTATAATGCAATGCTTATTGTAAATATACCTAGATATATAACCATCACAACAATTTAAGAACATTTACATCATCCAGTATAATCTCTCTTATATTTTAGATGTCACTCCCACTTACAACCCTCAGCACCCGGCAACCACCAATCTACATTTTATTTGATTGCTTTGCCTTTTCTGGACGTTTTATGTAAATAATATGAAACACTATGTTGTCCCTTGTGTCTACTCCTTTGACTTCTTTTACTTTGTATAATGTATGTCCCAAGAGGATGAAATGTACAAAGATGCCCCATCCAACAAAATTATTGAATTGAACAATTAGGTTGAACAAGTAGGGGCTGTGACAAGCAGGTTTTGTAGTAACAAAAAATAAAGTGACCTCTCTTTGCTATGGAGTGATGTCACTTGCTTGTTTCAATAATTTTCAGACTGGCATGGAAGTGAAACCCATCAGGTTGAAGACCAACCGGAATATAGTTGATCCTGCTGATAGAGGTGCTCTCCTGTGGGCAGCCATTGTCATTGGTTGAGATTTGTCCCTGGTGAGAGTGTGGAAGCTCATGGTTAGGCATTTGAGGCTCCAGAAGATCTCCTGGAGAAGGGAAAGGCAATGCACTCCAGTATTTTTTTCCTGGAGAATCCCATGGACAGAGCAGCCTGGTGGGCTATTATAGTTTATGTGGTCTCAAAGAGTCAAACACGACTGAGGAAGTAAGCACACACAAGGCTCAGATATCAAGGCAGGACTTAATATTATATGTTTTTTTTTAATGACATCTTTTTTGTTTATATATTCTTTTTTTTAAGTTTATTTATTTGGTTGTACTGGGTCTTTGTTGCTTGGCGCAGGCCTTCGGGCAAGCCATGGCATGGGCTGCTTTGTTGTGGGGCATGGGCTTCTCATTGCAGTGGCTTCTTTTCTTGTGGAGCACAGTCTTCAGTAGTTGTGGCACATGGGCTCAGTAGCTGTGGTGCGTGGGCTTTGTGGAATCTTCCTGGACCAGGGATCGAACCCGTGTCTCCTGCATAGGCAGGTGGATTCTCATTCACTGTACCACTAGGGAAGTCCAATACAGTATCTTTATTTAGGCTTTATACCAAATATAAATATACAAAAAAAAACATTTGAAGTAAGAGAAAGGTAGAAAACTGATAATCCTGAATATTAGGATGTTTGATCTCTAGATCTCATTCTGTCATATTTATCATTCAGGCAGGTTCTTCTCTATGGATTTCATTTAACCTTGCTTATACAATAAGACATTGGATTAAAGCAGGGATTAGTTGTCTGCAAGCATTTTTGATATTATACCCTCATAGGTAAAATATTTTATAGATATATTTATTTTAATTATATATGTCATTACTATAATGTATTTTTAAAAATTATAGTTGATTTACAGTGTTATATTTCTACTGTACAGAAAGTGACTCAGTTATACATATATATTTATTGTTTTTCATATTCTTACATACATTGACAGGAATGTCTTTTGATCAATATAGAACATAACCAAAAACAGAAATTAAAAAGAATGTAAAAATTCATATTGGAACATCTCCAGGCATCCAACTTTAGAAACCACACAACATGATCAGTGTTAAATAAATGTACAGTGAATTTGTACTAAGGAAGCTTCAGTCTTTCACTTGCCATCCCCATACACACATACTCAGATCATCTCTATAATATTTCTACCATATAAGACAGGAAAAGTAATAGACTAAATATCTATAACTTTTCTTTTCTCTCTGTAACTCTTCAATACAGTAAAATTTTTCGCTATATTACTCCCTAAAAGGTACAACAAAGGAGGATCAAACTCAGGAAGCCAACAAGGCCATGAAGGCCATCTATTGGCCTAAGGAAGGAAGGTGAGAACACTTCCTGAAAAGTTAGAGTCCGTGTGTGTGACATCTAAAGGCAGGTTTGGTGATTATGCTTCTGGTATGTATGGAACTGTCAGAGTTCTGAAGAAAAAAATCCCTTGCCAGATTAAGATAGGACATGTATAAATGAACCTTGCTATGGCTATGGCTATAAAGAGGAAGAAATCATTGATGCATTTATCCAAATAATGAAAATTCAAAATGATTTCAGTAGAACTACTTATTCATGAGACTCTGCAGGGCTATTTCTGATTCTTCTATCCAACTGGACATTGAGGTTATATGTACACCGATTCATATTTCCCTATTTAGGCAAAGGTATTAAACTCATCATCACAGAAACTCATTTGGGGCAATCTCTTGTCTTCTTAACTTAATAAAAGAGCAATGCAGTTTAGTAAAATTTATCTTTATTACCATAATAGCATATTTTAGTATATTTAAAATCGTACATCTTAGTTCCTTATTGTCAAAAAATGGACTTCATTACAGCTAACTCACTTTTCCATGAAGGCTAAGAAATGTGCAGAGCCTTAACATACTTCTTCAGATACAAAATAAATGAGAATTTCTCATCTTCTCTTAAAAAAAAATCTTTAATGAAATGTCAACAATCCTTTTTTATACTGCCCCAACCTGAAAGCAAAATATATAAGGCAACAAAGGTAATGTTTAAATGAGATGGTTCATGGGCTTTTCTTTCATGATTTAAGACAGAACTTTAATAATCTATAATTTTAGATAATTAATTACACCTATCTTTGGAGAAGGGAATGGCAACCTATTCCAGTATTCTTGCCTGGAGAATTCCATGGACAGAGAAGCCTGACAGGCTATAGTCCATGGGTTCGCAAAGAGTCGGACACAGCTGAGCAAATTCCACCACACTTTAACCATGTATCTGTGAGGACTAAAGCAAGTAAGTCTGTGAAGCCTTACCACAGTTTTGATAAGAGAACATCTCTATTAGTATCAAATTCCCTTCCTTGGTTAAAGAAGAACACACACACACACACACACACACACACACACACACACACACAAAACTTTAAGAGCGTTTCAAACTATTTTTTTCTATCAACCCTTTTTAAAGCAAGCATACAGAATAGAACAGCAAAGGCAAGGCTGCAGTAGATTGAAATAGTGACTCATGGCATTTATTTCAATGATTTGGAATAAGATGGAACTTAGATAGTCCACAGGAGTAGATCGATATTACAAACTCAATTATATAACTTTCTGAACAACTGTTATGTTCCTAGAAATATAAGTGATTTTCTAATACGAACTTTCTCAAAAGAGCTTTACACAGAACTGTTTCTCATTTAATTGTGAATAAATCTTTTAAGTATCCACTGTGTTCTTTCAACCACTTAGGGATATGAGAGTGACAGAGAACAAGAACCCACAAGAGACATTATATTTTTTGCATGGTTAATCTTTTTTATTTAGGCAATCATGATTTTCATAGGGAATTATGTATGCCTTATGTTTTCTAAAACAGGAAATTCATTAAAATCATATAGAGTCAGAAATATTGAATTCAAGAATTTTCAAACTTTACTATGAAAAAGAATGTATAGATAAATCATATAGAATGTGTCATGAGTTTCCTTACCCTTTGTAAAAACCATGGAAATACCCTTCAGTAAAACAGAAAGAATAAGAGGAATCATTTCATATAGAAAGTTACATCAAGGAATCAGCATGGAAAATAACTAATAAATTTAAGTTGACCACCACGTTTCCTGAAAAGAAAAAGAAAACATAATTACATTATAAATTCTGTATGAGACTCATTGTGTTTCCCCTGAGTTAGGGTTTTTGACTAAAGGACTCAGCACTGGTAGAATCTATTTTCTGAAGGGCCAGGAGCTGTCTAGTGACCATAGCCAGACTCTAGCCATCCTTTGTCTTCTCTATGCTAGTCAAACCACGCTTACTTGCTCTATAAAAGTATGTTTTGACCTGCAGAGAGTGTTTTAAGAATGAGAATCAGCCTTCTCTGCTTCAGAATAAATTGACATCATTGCCTGTTTAATTTCTGCAGAGAATGAGTTTTCTCTTATGGACTGGCCTCACTCTCTGCAGATTCCAGTGGCTTTGTTAATTCCAATTTGCAGTGGAAACTGCACCTTGGGGCAGATCCTATTGAGGCATATCTCAGAGGCTGGCTGATCATCTAACCAGGTTTTGAATATTTTCTGATGCTCAATTCCCTATGTAGATGTCCCTCTTGCCTCTTCTCACACCTATGGAAAAGGAGGATGGACACAGTGCTTGCTAGGCCGACTGTTTGTCTACTGATGCCTCTCCAGTTGTGATAATCCTCCTGCTGAACTTAACTTCCCTGAGGCTTCTCTCTAGTATTGTCTTCCTTCTTACCCATCTCTCCATACCTGAGCAGCAGGAGCATATTGACCCAACCTCTGAAAGCTACACTATTTTGATCTGTCTTCATAGGAAGGAAAATTTGTGTTTTCTTCTATTGCTTCTTCTATTGTTTTCTATTGCTTGATTGTTTAGTAGCTTCTCTCTTTAAGTAAAGTGAAGTAGCTCAGTCATTTCCGACTCTCTTCGACCCCGTGGACTGTAGCCCACCAGGCTCCTCCATCCATGGGATTCTCCAGGCAAGAGTACTGGAGTGGGTTGCCATGTCCGTCTCCAGGGAATCTTCCTGACCCAGGGATCGAACCCAGGTCTCCTGCATTGCAGGCAGACGCTTACATTGTGATCAAGTAAGTGCATGAAAATCTAGCCTAATTAAAAGTTAAGTGAATAACAGAATTTTGGAAATTTAGTTCAAAGAACAATATTTAAGATACAGTCCCTTCTTTATACTGTTTCATTCTATGTCAGGTCACTTCATTGTTCCTGCATGGTTTATAATTATAAATGAATTTTAAAAGTGTAGGGAAAAGTTAAAAAATTTGTGCCATGCAGATAATGAAAGTATATCTTTATAATGAATATATTATCTCAATGTCATTAAAGTAAAAGTTAAAAATTGTTTTAGGTGAAGTAATTCATCTGTTTCTACTGTTGTTAACATTTTAATTGTTTAATTATATTTCATTCACTTAATTAATGTGGGTGTTGCACTGTAAATGAGAGTAATTATAAAGATAACCCCACAACAAAATTCTTCAGAAATGGTAAATTCAAAGGTATAGCAATTGTGCCTTAGTGTATTTGAATTAATGCCAGTACTGATTATCCTAGAGTTCTTTTATAATTTTATTTATTTATTTATTTTTGGCTGAGCTGAGTCTTTGTAGCTTCGTAGGCTTTTCTCTAGTGGTGGAGAGTGGGGGCTACTCTCTATTTGCAGGGCACCGGCTTCTCATTTCATAGCTTCCCTTGTTGCGGAGCACAGACTCTGAGCTAATACTCAGTAGTTATGGCACACAGGCCCAGTTGCTCTGCAGCATGTGGGAGCCTCCTGGACCAGGGATAGAACCTGTATCCCCTGCACTGGCAGCAAACTCTTCATCACTGAACTACCAGGCAAGTCTCTATTCTCGAGTTCTTAAAAGAGGCATTAATATTGCAGATAAGCATTAGTATGAAGATAAACATACAAATTTTTTTTCTTACCTAACTTCCTTGCAGAAGGCACATGCATTGCTATATGTGTTGCCATCTGATGCACAGACTGGAAAGTATTCATTGGTGCAGCCCATCATATCTTCAGACTTGTCACAGTCAGGCTATAAAAGAAAGATATTAATACTAGTTGCAATAACAATATAAATAGCATCTTCTACACACTGTGAGCTTACTGATGTCCAAAACTTAGTTCTTTCTTGATTTAATATTTGAATATTCAACTTGAATTCTAATTTAAATAATTGTAATATTAGAATATTTCTTGGCACATGGAACAAGCTCTGTGATGGTTTTGAATACGTGAAAATAGTTAGATGGCACATTCTATTCATATCTATTTTCTTTTCCACTCTCCTATTCTGAGCTACCGTCACCTCCTGCAGGTCAATTGTAGTGTCTGTCTGTCTGAGTGGTTGACTACAGCCACTTTTAAGGTTCCCAAATATTGGTATTGAATCCTTGTATCTTTGCTAAAAACAATGCCCACTTTTCTTAGGATCAACATTCAAATCCTTAATTGCCTATGAGACTAAATATTGATGGCTTCCATCAATTACCTAAGTCATCTTAAACCTTGATCTCTGTCTTTGTGTTCCAGCCCCAGAGATCTCTCCGTTTTAGACAATATCTGTACTACTCTTTCACTGTTACATGTAGTTCACTTGCTCCTTATTTCCCCAACACATCCACAGTACTATCATATACTTCCTTAAACAACCCAGTTGTATCTAGTCTTGCTATCTCCTGCTTCTTCTCAAAAATATGGAACTGTGCTGCTGAGGAAAATAGTATATACAATAATATAGTCTGATGGTACAACAAACACTAAGTTTTAATTTAAACATCCAAATGATAGTTTACCAGATGTATTTCAAAACTTGTTGAAATTCCAGAGAGAATACCTGCAACCAGAGCATAGATTAATAATATGTCACTCTTTGATGTTCTTTGACAAGTTATTATCTAAAAACAGAATAAAGATTATTATTTTTTGTTTAAAAAAACTCAAAATATATTTGTGATGATGTCTTTCTGTTTCTGAGACTAGATACTAGTATACAAGAAAAATCCAAAAATTAAACCTCAGTCAATATGCATTCATTTATGTCTGCTTTGAATCTGACTACATTGCACATACTCTTCCATAGTAGTTTATATAACTCCAGCAAACAGTAACTCTGTCAAAAATAGGTAGTATCCCCACTTTGTAGATGAGAACTTTCAAATATAGTAAGAGACTGACCTTACACAAAAGCATTCAGTATTCAAAGATTAGGATCTACAAACAAATTCATTATATCTCATCTAGCCTGCCAGGCTCCTCTGTCCATGGAATTCTCCAGGCAAGAATACTGGAGTGGATAACCATTCCCTTCTGTGGGGGTATTCCTGACCCAGGGATCAAACCCAGATCTCCTGCATTGCAGGCAGACTGTTTACCGCCTGAGCCAACACTGAAGACCAATCTTAGTCTTTAGTATATACCAATCTTAGTATGCTTTAAAAGCACCTCCTTACATCATCCATTGAGCATTGGCATAAAAAACAATTTATCACTAGTCTCATCATTGAGGTCTCTATCTATAGTTGGCCCAAGTTTTGACAAATACTGAATGATTAAAAGTTTCTCACTAAGAGAAAAATTACTCACCAGAGAAAATGGAAGATGCCAAAATGAAGAATGAAATAGACCTTATCATTTGAAAGTAAGCCATTTTGTCTTTCAGTGAACTGGCAGTGAGGCTCTGGGAAAAGAAATGAGTTCAAATAATAATCTGAAAAGACACATATCTTGGTGATTGTACTCAGTTGAAGGAGAATGGCAAAGGTTACTTCCATGAAGGATCCTCACCTCGAAAGAATACCTCTGCTCTCTATCCATCCCTACATCCCCAATTAGAAAGGTCCTTTGGCTCAATCTTCATGAACACTTCAGGAAGAATAAAAATAATTTACTGAAAATTGTTCATACAAATAACCATTTATCAAAAAGCAGCAGTATATATGTAGCTACTTTTAAAAAATGGTATAAAAGGAGGATGGAAAGATACCATCAAATAATCCCTGCTCTGCTCTTTGTCATTGTAGATTAGAATATATTCTTTTTAGTCTGACTTCATTCATTTACAGTCATTATTTTTGAGATTCATATATGTTGTTACATGTATGGATAGGAAATTCTTTTTTAAATCACAGAACACTATCCCATTCTTTAATGAATATACCATAGCATGCTTATCCAATCACCTACCAAAGTGGGCTTAACCCTATTTGAGTTGTTTCCAGTTTGTGGCTATTATAAACCAAGATGCTATAGCATTCTTGTACATAGCTGTGTATGACATTTATATTTTTTCCTTGAGTAATTAACTGGGAATTAGATAGTTGAATTATGTAATGGGTCTATGGTTTGGTTTTTAAGAAACTATCAAACTTTTTATAAAGAACTTTTTGTTTAATGAAGTCCAATAAATCAATTTACTTTCCTGTATCATGCTTTTGATGTCATAGCTAAGACATTTTTTCTTAAGTAAAATATAATAAAGATTTTTCCTTATTAAAACTTAGTTTTCTGTCTTACATCTAGATCTAAGAACCTTTCATGTGAATTTTACATATGGTATGGAGTGTGAATTGAAGTTCACTTTTTTGTATATGACTATCCAGATGTTCAGTCATCATTTGGTGGGTTTTTTTGTACATTTTATTGTATTTTCTATGTTGAATAAAAAGTAGAGCTGAACATCTGTTACCATTTTTCCTTTTTAATATTTTGAAGGAACATTTTGAATTTTACTATTAAATGTAAAGTTGTAGATTTTTTGTAGCTGTTTCTCAGGTTGAGGAAATTCCCTTCTACTAGTTTTCTGCTTTTTCTCATTAAAATCAAGAATAGCTTTTGAATTTTGTCCTTTTTTTTTCATCTTCTGAGATAATCATACATTTTTTGGGGGTTAGTTTGATGTTTGTTACTATGTTGAATAACTGATTTTCAAATGTTAAATACAATTTGTATTTACAAACTTCACTGTGTCACTTTATATATTCTTAACTTCAGTTTTTCAAAATTTTGTTTAAATTTTGTAATCAATGATCATAAAGCATATCAGCATGTAGTTTTCTTTTCTTGTAATGTTTGTGTGGTTAGATTATAATCTAACTGGCTTCACAGAAAGATATGGAAAACATTCCTCCCATTTCAGTATTCTGCATGATTTTGTTTTGAATTGATACTATTTCTTTGTTATAAGTTAGGTAAAATTTTCTAATAAAGTTTTCTAGATAACTAATTTTCTTAGAAAAGAAAATTCATTTAGTAGGTATAGGACTCTTCAGGTTGTCTATTTGTGGAAAAAACCTTGGTATTGCATGTTATTTAAGGAATTCGTGCATTTCTTCTTTATTTAAAAAAAATTTCCATCTTTTTTGAAATATAATTGATATGTACTATTTTGTAGGTATATGACATGGTGACTCAATACATTTATATATTGTAAAAAAACTATCACCATAGGGTTCATCAATACATTCGTTACTTAATACAATTACCATTTGATTTTTGTGATGAAAACATTTAAGATCTACATTCTTAGCAACTTTCAAATATGCAATACAGTATTGTTACCTATGCTTACCATGCTATACATTTGATCTCCAGAACAGATTCATCTTAATAACTAGAAGTTCGTGTCCTTTGATACGTATCTCTTTATTTCCCGAACCTCCCAGTTCCTGGAAACTGCCATTCTATTCTGTTTATTCCAGTCAAAAAGTATTTGTGTCAAAAAGTATTTGTTTTTCTGTGTCTGACTCATTTCACTTAAGTGTAATGCCTTAAAAATTGATCCATGTTATATCAAATAGCAAATAACAGAATTTTCTTCTTTTTATAGCTGAATAACATTCAAATATATGTATATTCAATGTATTCACATATAATACATTGTTTCCAAATCTTGAATATTGTGACTAATGGTGCAATGACAAGGTGGTTCAGCTATCTCCTCATTTCTTTTGGGTTTATCCCCAGAAGAGAGACTGCTGGCTCATGTGGTAGTTTGGGGCTTCCCTGCTGGCTCAGATGGTAAAATATCTGCCTGCAATGCAGGAGACCTGGATTCGAACCCTGGGTTGGGAAGAAGTCCTGATGAAGGGAATGGCTGCCCAGGCCAGTTTTCTTGCCTGGAGAATCTCATGGATGGAGGAGCCTGGCAGGCTATAATCCATGGTGTAGCCAAGAGTTGAACACAACTGAGCAACTAAGCACACACATACATGGTAGTTTTATTTTTAATTTTTTGAGGAATTTCCACCCTGTTTTCCATAGTGGCTGCTCCAATTTACATTCCCACCAACAGAGCCCAAGTTTACCCTTTTTTTACATCCTTACCAATGCTTGTTATCTCTCGTATTTTTATTGTAGCCATTCTGACAGGTGTCAGGTGATATCTAATTGTGGCTTTGATTTGCATTTCTCTGATGATTAGTGATGTTGAGCACCTTTTCATGTACCTGTTGGCCATTGGTATCTTTGGAAAGCTTTCTATTCAGTTCCTCTGCACGTTTGTTAATCAAGTTGTTTCATTATTTATTGTTGTTATTAGGTTTATTGATTTTCACATATTTTGGAAATTAACCCCTTATCTGACATATGGTCTGCACATATTTTCTCCCATTACACAGATTGCCTTTTCATTTTGTGGATTTTAATTTTGTGTTCCTCAGGTCCCACCCCCCACCCCCCTAACTTGGGTTCCCTGGTGTCTTGGAGCCTGAGACCTCAGAACCATGGGAAATGCCAGGAGCCTGAATTTGCTGGAACCCATCGGGAGCTGACCAGTGTCACATGAGCTAGACAGTGCTGAGTCAAGCTAGGATGTGGGTTTATAGGGGTCCTCTAGGGGCCTGTTCCCACGGGAGAGCCACAGGGTGGGCCGAAAGCCTGGAGTTGCTGGAGCTGTCTGAGATTTTGGGAACCTGAAGTTCCTGGACTGGATTGAAAACCTGAGTTCACGGGAGCTTCCTGGAGCCCAGAAGCCACCAGTGACCACAGCCATCAGAATGGGCCAGAAACCTGAGTTCACACAGCCCTCTGCAAGCTGAGGAGGCTGCCTGGACCTTGAGAGCTGTGGGAGGAGGGATGGGGAGCCCAGCAGGTGGCTGGGTGAACCTGGGGCCTGAATTCAGTGCAGCTTTCCAGGTGCCTGGTGCCAAGGATGCAACCTGCAGTCACTGGCGCCACTGCACACGAGGGTAATTTAGGACTTGTGTTCACAGGAGTCCGTGTGCTTGGAGCCTGGGTGCAACAGGGACCTGTATTCCCAGGAACCTCTAGGGGGCGCAGCCATGGGCGGGGCCTGGGTCGCTGGAGAAGGCTGACTTCCCGGTGAGTGGGTTTCCGGTTGTGGAGGCTTCTGGGAACTTGGTGCTGAGGACTCCTCGGGCCACTGGAGGAGGTAGGTAACCGGTGGTGGGTCAGGGGGAGGACCAGGAGTAGGGAGGTAGTGAGTGAACCGGTTTTTTTTGTTCACGGGGACACTGGCAAACTGATGACAAGGGTACGCCTTTGAGGCTGCAGGAGCTCCCTGGGGTGGCTAGAGTTGGCCAGCGCTGGCACAAAATTGGAAGGGCTTGAGTTCCTGGCACCGGCGGGGAGACACGCAAGGCCTCAGGAGTGGATCAGAAGCTGGGGCGAGCCAGCTCTGGAGTCCTTAGTGGCTTCCAGTGCTCACTTTACTCTACTTCTCCCATGAGCTGCATGGGCTTGGGAGAAGAGTATGGGGCTACTATGAATTTGTCTTTCTTCCTCTCCTCAGTGCCTCCTTTCTTATCACTATGCTTCACCAAGGTGCTGGTCATCCCTTACCGGAATTCTAAACTCTTGGGAGAGTTATTTTTCATTTGCAGATTATTGTTAAAATTGACATTTCTTGGCTAAGGCTGCTGAGTGTCAGGGGTCGTAATTCCTAGCTGTCATTTTGCTGAAGTACTGTGCACTGAGTCTTTTTCTGAGGGCCATGTTTCAGAGTTACTGGGAGCTAGTCTGTTAAACTCTCTAGTCCTGTTATTTCTAAATTGACTCCTGCTGTTCTTGGGGGATTAATGAGGTCAAGAAGACTCGGCCTTCCAAATGTGTCAGGTGGAGCTGGAAGTCAATCTGCTGAAGATGGGACTCTTTAAAGAAGGTAATTCCTGGGTCTCTGTTGATTCATCTACTAGGGAATGGCTGAAGTGTTATTGATAGAATTGGATGTCCTTGATATTTCTGTTTTATTTCCCAGCGGTCAATGATGGCATCTCATTAATGATAAATATGTCCTTTTTACTTCTGATTTTCCAGTTTCTCTGGCAAACAGTTTTACTGGACCTTGTGTTAATCCTTTGAGTTACCAGAGGATGTTGAAAACAGTGAAATTAATCACTAGAATTGTTAGCGAAAGATGAGTGAGGTTGGGCTGCTTGCTGCTCTAAAGCCAATAAACAGGCCAAGTTGGTGGAAAGGAAAATTTGCTTTATTTCAGATGCTGGCAACTGCGGGGGAGGGCAGATGTCTGTCCAAAAGCCAACTGCCTCCCTGCGTCCCCACCCCCCACCCCCATCACTGCAAACCAGTGGGACAGAAGCTTTTATAGACATTTTGGAGGGGGTTACATGCAGAAATAGCACAGTCAGCTCTGATAGTCATCTTCAAATTGGTCGTTGATGATCTGACCAACATCATCTTGGAGTTATTTTAGGTACAGTTGATCTTCAATTCCAGGGTCTGTCTGTTCCCATTTCTTGAGGCCAGTTCTCAGAATTGTGGCCGCTTATGTCGTAGGTACAGTCTGGTCATCATGTAGTTAATTTCTTCACCCTGATGTTTTAGTGTCTACAAGACAGCTCACAGGATGTGGCTCAGAATGTTATCTATAGCGCTTGAAAAATAACTAATGATCCTTGACTATGCTTAATGACTATATTATTATTATTTGGCCTCCTTTGACTGTTTTCCTTTGTTTCTGCACTTTTCATTTCTCTGATCATTCTTTGACTAAACTTTTCCACAGACACAAGATAGACAGAGGAATGGGGGGTTGTGGTGGCCAAGGTCCGTAGGGTCCTGCTCCATTTCAGAATTTTTTTTTTTTTTGGTCAACTTTGTGATCCCTGAGATTGTAACATTTTTGTAGTTGCTGATTGTAATGACCTTTCTCACCCCAGGATATTTGAGTCTTCCTCATTACTTAGAGCATGAGACTTGAAAAGACCGTTGTATTTAGAGGCTAGAGATCTGGGTACTCTTTATATTTCTGTAATTAAGCAATTTGAGTGACTTTCCTTTCATTTCCAGACTTTGAATTTTTTTTAGTTTATAAACTTTTATAACTAGACTGAGTGATCTTTCTTACCTCAGTTAAACCCTGATAATCTGATTTATTGGTTATAAATTCCATGTCATCCAATATCAAGAGTAAATTACATGATGACTCCAATGAAGGATATGACTCTGTAAAAACCCACAGATATGAAAGTTGTCACTAGGAGACAGACCCAAGTATTCTTGGTTCCTTTGTCATAAATTAATTGACCCTATATGAATGAGTTTATTTCTGATCTCTCTATTCTGTTAGTCTATGTGTCTTTTTTATGCCCATATCATACTGTTTTGATTACTGTAGTTTTGGAATATATCCATTGGTTGAAGTCAGGAAGTGTAATGCTTCCAGCTTTGTTCTTTCTCAAGATTGCTCTGACTCGTTGGAGTCTTTGGTGGTTGCATATGAATTTTAGGGTTTTATTTATTTATTTTTTTGTATCTTGAAAAAGGCCATTGGAATTTTGAGAGGAATTTTATTGAATATGTAGGGCTTCCTTTGGGTAGTATGGACATTTTAACAATATTAAGTCTTCCTTTCCAAGAACATGAAATATCTTTCCATTTATTTGTGTCTTCAGTTTTTTTCATCAGTATTTTATTGTGTCTAGTGTAGAAGTCTTTCACCTCCTTGGTTACATTTATTCCTAGATTTTTTTTTAATGCAATTGTATTGGGATTTTTTTTAAAATTTCTCATTCTGATAATTTGTTGTTAAGAGTATAGAAATGCAACTGATTTTTGTATATTCATAGTTTTTCCTGAAATTTTACTAAGTAAATTTATTAATTTTAACAGTTTTTGTTTTGGTGGGTTCTTTAAGTTTTTCAATATATAACAATGTGCCATCTGCAAATAGAAACAGTTCTACTTCTTCCTTTCTCCTTGGAGGATTTTTATTTCTTTTTCTGGCCTAATTTCTCTGGCTAGGACTGCCAGTACTATTTTGAGTAAAAGTGGTAAAAGTAGGCAACTTTGTTACCAATATTAAAGAAAAAATGTTCAGTTTCACCATTGAGCATGATATTAGCTGTGGACTTGTCATATATGGCCTTTATTATGTTGAAGTAAGTAATAAAGTACCTCAGTACCAAGTTTTTTGAGCGTTTTAATTAGGAATGTTGAATTTTGTCATATGCTTTTTCTGCATCTATTGAGATGATCATCTCAATTTGGATTTTTCTAATTTTGTGTTTTTCTAATTACATGGAATTATAAATTTTTGTGAGGATAGAACACTCTGTCTCTCTCTCTCTCTCTCTCTCTCTATATATATATATATATATATATATATATATATATATATAAAACTTGAATATCTACTAATATCACCAGCTCTCATCCAGTACCATGTAACACTGTATTTTTTTGTTTCTCCCCTCACATATATGCACCTTAACACTTTATCAATGAGAAACCTGGTTCCCACTATCCATTGTTCACTTCCTTGTTTGTTAAATCCCAGTATTTATAACCAGGGAAGCCACTAGGGAAGCCCATACACAGTGTGTAGAGTTGTCTAAATCAAAACTAATACTATATTATAATTCTTATAATACATACAAGTAAGGTTTCTGACAAGAGCACAAAGAATGGTTGGGGTTGGGGGAATAAAAATACGCTGTTGTAAAGTTATCACTTTGTAAGTCCTTCAAATTTCTATATAAAATTTAGAATCCATTATAAACACCCAAGAAAAGAAATCCCAGAGATTTTGATTGGGATTGCATTCAGTCCATAGATCCATTTGGAGAGAACTGATGTCTTCATAACAGTGTCTTCCAATCATGAATTTGGAGTATTCCTGACTTTATTTAGATTTCTTTAATTTTGTTTAAAACCATCTTACCGCTTTTGGTAGAGAAATATTTCCTATGTTTTGAGAAACTTATTCCTAAATATTTTTGTTTACTGTGTTGTTGGATGTGGTTTCATATTAGATTTTTATTTTTATGTATTAGTTTTTTTCCTATAGAGATAAGTTGAATTTTCTATATACATTGATCTTGTATATGGTAACTTGATAAGTTAGTTAATGTAAGTGTTGGGTACTTAGAGAAGCAGGCATCAAGACAGAGATTAAAAGTGCAGCTGATTTACTGATGGACAGCCTTGAAAGATAAAATGGAGAGTGAGTACAAGTAGCTAAGGAAAGATGCTATGCTCTGATGGACATCTGACATATATGAAAGGAGATGGAAAAGTGAGAAATATAGGGTAAAGAGACTCTAGACTTCAGTGCACCTCTGAAAAAGCCTCAGTGACCCATGGAAGAGCATTGTTTCAGCTCAGCCCCTGTGGTGGATCTGAAAGTCATTGAATCTGATGACCGCCAAGTATGGGCACTCCTCATAGCTGATCCAAGTTCTTTCTTGAAGATCCAAATTATGTATACAACTTTGGCTGCCATGACTCCCTGTTTGTGTTACATAGGTCAGTGTCACCCTTTTTTATAATCCATATTAATTCCACTTATCTCAGCTATGCTGACTATGACCAGTTTTGTTAGTCTCAATGGCTTATTTGCTGGCATAAGTCAAGCCATTATTCCTAAGGTATTGGAGCTTCTGGTAAACATTGATTTCCCAGGCTGGAGATTCCCACTTACCACTTATAGTCACAATTGGGAGAGGTAGTAGCAAGTGACATCCATGTGGATTAACTGAGATTCATACATATTTCTTCTTGTCCCTGTTTTTTTGTAAATGTACACATCTTCCGGTTGATTAGAGTCAATTACTGCAACCAAAATAAATGACTCTTCTTATCGATTACTGTTCCTTGGACACACAGAGTCCTGTGTTTCAAGTTATAATTTTAGTTTTTTGTTCAATGGGACTCTGTAAGAATGTGCTTTGTTTGTAGGCCAATACCTCTTGTAAGCACAGTGTCCAGAGTTACAAGGACTAAGAAGTATAAAGTCCCCAGTGGTACACTGGGAGAGATGATTTGTGGGACAACTCCTATCAGAAGGTTGATGTATTCTTTTTATTGAGGACACAGTATGTATAGTGGTCTCTTAATTCAGTGTATGCTATATTCTGAAGGATCCATTGTCTATAATCTGGTGCTTAGGCTGTGCTTTCAGTAGGTTATTCCAGTGCTCAAGAAGGTCAGCAGCTTCTGGTTGGTACTGTTTGTGATACTGCAATTGTAACCCATAGTCATGAATCCATTCCAGTGACACATCTGCTGTGAATGTGAGTGGCTAATATGTTGTGTAGAGTACCAAGATTATGAACCTGTTACCCTATAAGCTCCTGGATAGTAGTGTTGATTGAGGTTTTGCAAGCTGGAATTATAAACCCACATCTGAAATAAATATCTGTTCCTGTGAGAATTAACCACTGGCCTCTCAAGAGTGGGGGACTAGAAGAAATTTAATGCAGTCAAGTTGACAATTGGTTGATAATTGGATCTCAATATTCCTATTCAGGGCTTCCCTTGTGGCTCAGCTGGTAAAGAATCTGCCTACAATGTGGGAGACCTGGGTTTGATCCCTGGGTTAGGAAGATTCCTTGAAGAAGGGAAAGGCTACCCACTCCAGTATTCTGGCCTGAAGGCTACCCACTCCAGTATTCTGGCCTGGAGAATTCCATGGAGAAGTCCTTGGGGTCACAAAGAGCTAGACACAACTGAGCAACTTTCACTTTCACTTTCTTGGAGAAGGAAATGGTAACCAACTCCAGTATTCTTGCCTGAGAAATCCCATGGACAGAGAAGCCTGGTGAGCTATCGGGTCACAAGAATTGGACACGACTTAGCGACTGAACCATACCACATGTGTATTCAGGACACATTACTGATCTTTATCTCTGACCAGATGGACATTTAGAGATAGAAGTCACTAGATAGTCTTTAGTAAATGAGACTCATGTTGGACCCATGCATAGCCCCCATCTCTGCCACAGAGGCTACTTTATTAATGATCCCATTGTATCTGCACTGCTGTGTCTGAAGGCAAAGCAGATATCAAATGTATAAGTCATTTGGTCAGTGTCTGTCACATGTATATATCATTCACTGCCTCTTTCATGATGAATGATTTCTGTTTGACATTAATATGTGATTTAAAGATCTTCATACTCTTGCATACTCCAATATGTTCATCCATATACCTCTACTCCAGTCTCTCTATTCTTTTCCAAGGTCCGCACATATAAATATATTTTTTACTTCTTATTATAAGCTACTTCTTTCACACAAGGTTGATAGTAGATTCTGTCCACTGAAGGTTTTTACGGCTGCATCCTAGTATGGCTGTAATGCAGCTGTCTTTCACTTCCAACTTGCACTGACATCTATAAACCAAGTTCAAGCTTTCTGTATTTTCTTCAGGCAATTTAAAGGCCCAGTCATATAGCTACATGTATGAACTGACTCAATTAGAATCTAACAGAACTTAGTAAAATTATAATATATGTCTTCCCCTTTGTTACTAATCCTGCCACCAGACTGGCCTCAAATATTTCAGAAAGTTTCCTTACACAGAAGTGAAACTCTGTTCTGTCTCATTTTTGGTGATTGATAAAGGAATGGGCAAATTTAATTCAGATGACCATTCTATCTACTATTGTGGGCAAGAATCCCTTAGAAGAAATGGAGCAGCCCTCATTGTCAATAAAAGAGTCTGAAATGCAGTAGTTGGGTGCAGTCTCCAAAATGACGGAATGATCTCTGTTCATTACCAAAGCAAAGCATTCAGTTATCACAGTAACCCAAATCTATGTCGCAACTACTAATGCTGAAGAGGCTGAAGTTTAACGGTTCTATGAAGACCTACAATACCTTCTAGAACTAACACCAAAAGAAGATGTCATTTTCATTATAGGGGACTGGAATGCAAAAGTAGGAAGTCAAGAGATACCTGGAATAATAGGCAAGTTTGGCCTTGGAGTACAAAATGAAACAGGCCAAAAGCTAATAGAGTTTTGCCAAGAGAACGCACTGGTCATAGCAAACACCCTCTCCAAACAACACAAGCGACGACTCTACACATGGACATCACCAGATGGTCAATACTGAAATCAGATTGATTATATTCTTTGCAGTCAAAGATGGAGAGGCTGTATACAGTCAGCGAAAACAAGACTGGGAGCTGACTGTGGCTCAAATCATGTATTCCTTATTGCCAAATTCAGACTTAAATTGGAGAAAGAAGGGAAAACCACTAGACAAATCAGGTATGACCTAAATCAAACGCCTTACAATTATACAGTGGAACTGACAAATAGATTCAAAGGATTAGATCTGATAGAGTGCCTGAAGAACTGTGGATGGAGGTTTGTAACATGGTACAAGGGATGGTGATCAAAACCATCCCCAAGAAGAAATGCAAAAAGGCAAAATGGTTGTCTGAGGAGGCCTTACAAATATCTGAGAAAAGAAGAGAAGCAAGGCAAAGGAGAAGTAGAAAGATATACTATCTGAATGCAGAGTTCCAAAAAAAATAGCAAGGAGAGATAAGAAAGCCTTCCTAAGTAATCAGTGCAAAGAAATAGAGGAAAACAATAGAGTGGGAAAGATTAGAGCTCTCTGGTCTAATACTTTGGCCACCTGATGTGAAGAGCTGACTCATTGGAAAAGACCCTGATGCTGGGAAAGATTGAAGGTGGAGGAGAAAGGGATGACAGAGGATGAGATGGTTGGATGGCATCACCGACTCAATGGACCTGAGTTTGAGAAAGCTCCGGGAGTTGGTGATGGACAGGGAAGCCTGGTGTGCTGAAGTCCAAGGGGTCACAAAGTGTTAGATGCAACTGAGCTTCTGAACTGAACTGGATATAGCCAAATAGTCTAGATTTATTAGTTTTTAACTTTAAGAATCAATATACATCTGGATTGATTTGTCCTAAAGCTCAAACATTACTTTATTTTTCAAAATATCACAAAACAGTCTACACATTTTTGTTTCCCCAAGTGGGTCTCTTCTAAATTTAATATGAAGAATGTTTATTTATTTGTTTGTTTGGACTCCTGCAAATAGAGTATTATACTGACACAAGGATTCTTTCAAATGTACTTGTTCGAAGAGACGAAAACATATAGAGAAAAAAATCAGTTGTGCATAAAACCTGTCATTATTTGAACCATCATTATGTTTTATCAAAGATAGAAATTTTCATCAAACATCATAAAATAATTCAACTTTTCCCCCAATCAAGCACTTAACTTACATCAGAAACAGTAAGATAATACAGAGTTCTAAACATTCCTGTCCTGGAAAATTATTTAAAGTATTTGCAGAATGAAAATCAGTCATTATAAAGTCAGGTAAGAAAACTAAATGAGCATTTACTGATTTAAAATTAATATTAATTCAAGATACCTAAATAAGTATTCCAAATTATTAAAATAATTTTAAATATAGGATGTGGTATGGGTTTGGAAGTGCTCAAATATAAAAACATAGGACATTGTTAACTCAAAATTGATTAAAGAGTTGAACATAAGAACTGAAACTATAAAGCTGCTAGAATTAAGTCTTGGTGATGACTTTTTGGATTTGACATCAAAAGCAAAGGCAACAAAAGGAAAAATAAATAAATGAGATTACATCAAACTCGTTTCTTCACAGCAAAGGAAACCAACAAATGAAAGGGCAACTTATGGAAGGGGAGGAAATGTTTGCAAATCATGTATCTGGTTAGGAGTTAATATCCTGTATATGTATATATGTGAACTCATACAGCTTCGTAACAGAATTAACAATCCAGTTAAAAAATGGACAGAGCATCTGAATAGACATTTTTCCAAAGAAGATGCAAAATGACCAATAGGTACTTGAGAAGGTGCTTAACATCATTAATCGTCAGCAAACTGCATATCAAAACCACAGTGAGATGTCACCTCACAGTCACCTCACCCTTGTTACAATGGCTATCAATAGGAAGACAAAAACTAACAAGTGTTGGTCAAGAAGTGGAGAAATGGGAACTCTTTTGCACTGCTGGTGGTAAATTGGCACAGCCACTATGGAAAATATAATGGAGGTATCTTTAAAAATATAACTACCATAGGATCCAGCAGTCCCACTTCTGTATGTATCTAAAGGAAATGAGAGCAATATCTTGAAGACCTCTGCATTCCCTTGTTCATTGTGGAATTATTCACAGTAGCCAAGATTTGAAAACAATTTAAGTACTCATCAATGGATGAATGGGTAAAGAAGATGTGGTGTATCAGTTCAGTTCAGTTCAGTCACTCAGTCGTGTCCGACTCTTTGTGACCCCATGAATCGCAGCACGCCAGGCCTCCCTGTCCATCACCAACTCCCGGAGTCTACCCAAACCCACATCCATTGAGTCGGTGATGCCATCCAGCCATCTCATCCTCGGTCACCCCCTTCTCCTCCTTCCCCCAATCCCTCCAAGCATCAAGTGTATATATAAGTGGAATGTTATTTAGCTATAAAAAGAAAGGAAATCCTACTGTTTGATACAACATGGATGGACTTTGATGGCATGATGCTATGTGAAATGTCAGACTCAGAATAACAAATACTTCATGATATCATTTATATATGGAATCTTAAAAACAGAAACAAAAAAAGAGCTCAGTTGGGAGTGGCCAAAATGGGTGAAAGGGTCAAAAGGTATAAACTTTGAGTTATGAATAAAGTAAAATGTAATGTACAGCATGGTGACTATAGTTAATAATGCAGTATTGCATATTTGAAAGTTACTAAAAGAATGGGTCTCAAAAATGCTCATCACATGAACATAAAATAATTATGTATGGTGGCTGATACTAACTAGACTTATTGTGGTAATCATTTTGCAATATGTATAAATATTGAATCTTTATGTTGTACCTCTGGAACTAATACGTCAGTCATACCTCAATTAAAAAAATACATAGGACATGATACTACCCTGTTGGTAATTAGTGGAGTACTCACTGAAGTGGTTCCTATTTGCTCCACAGCTTTTATGTCAGTAGCTATATAAATCAACTGATTTTATTCTGTAATCTCTGATTTTCCATGGCCTACATTTTTTGGGGACCTCTGGTTACAAAACAAAGTACAATATTTAAAATATTGTGAAAAATCAGCTCATTATTAAATCATTGGTGGAAACACACATTCTTTGTATTTATGTAAGCACTATAGAATTCTTAAGCCTGCCAAACTCTCCTCTCTAATAAAGGGAATTATGTGTGAAAGACTTAGCACTTTTTATGTGCTAGTGCACCTGACCGATACAGACTTATATCTTTATCTCTATGTTTTACCTAAATGGTTCTTGTCCCATAAAATCTAAGGGAGATTTATTCTCTAGGTAGGCTGTGATTGATTCTCATTCCTTTATTGCTTTATAAAAATCTTCCTCGCCTGTTAGGAGAGAGGTATATGCCACATTGTTCTGTGTTTGGATAGAATGATATGTTCAGAGACTATCATTGTTCTATGTACATGTCTGCTAGATATGTAATTGTACTGGACTGCAATTTTACTACTCATTCAAGAAGTTCAACTACCATAAACCTTCTAAATGCTAAGTTGCTGTACCAGGACACTATGAAAAAATGGAAACACAATACTCAGTATTCTAAAAGCTCCAGGAACAACCTGGCAGATCACCATGTACCCTTCCTATGATTTCCTCACTTTTAATGTTCTTCCCACTGTCTTCTTTCCTGGACACAGTGTTCCCCATCTCTGCCCTCAGGGGCTGTGTTTTCCCTTTGCTCTGTTGCCTGTGGAATTTGCTTTGATGGAATCAGTGTGATTCATTTTCCAGGGTCACACTGTGCCAATCCTTCTCACAAAGTGCACTTAGAAAAGTGCCTCCACTTGGAGATTTATTATTTCTTTACGCTCACTTCTTCTGAGGTATCTTTCATGGGCTATTACTTTCCAGTCTTTTTTAAAAAATGTGCTTTTCTGATAAGACAGAGCAGAGGGCATGTGGTGTGTAAGGCAGTAAGTCAATCCATAGTCCATCAGGAGTGACTGTATATCTAGGAACGTGATCACACCTTAAAAAGCGAATGCAAATTTCATGTTCCAGTTTCTCTTCTAGTAATTATGAGAGAAGCTTTTATTTTTTTTATTTCCATCAATTTTAAATCAATGTTTTATTTTTCTTGAGTATTTGTGGGGTGGAGGGAGAGAGTTTGAGGTAAACTGACAGCTTCATTGCAGGCTCCTTAAAGAAGCTGACTGATAAAATGAAATCCAATCTTCTCTCTGTAGGGAATATGTGAAAAGCATGAAAAGGATGCACGTCTTTTATCCAGACAGAATATGCCTGTGTTCCTTTTCAGAATTGGGTTTCATGTGGTAAAGCTGAACTCTCTGATCGCCTCAGTTCTGGTCACCCTTGACTCTCTAATTAATGCAAACCAACTCCAGTTCTGGTATAGACAAAAAAGACTATGTTAGAAAAATCTCAGTGCAACTCTGATGTCCCTAGTGACAAACAACCTGAAAGTTGCTCAGTCGTGTCTGACTCTTTGTGATCCCATGAACTATACAGTTCATGGAATTCTCCAGGTCAGAATACTGGAGTGGATAGCTGTTGCCTTCTCCAGGGGATCTTGCCAACCCAGGGATCGAACCCAGATCCCCTGCATTGCAATTGGATTCTTCATATCTGAACCACCAGGAAAACCCAAATCATTGTCCATGATTGTTAAGAGAAATCAAATATGTAATAGTGTAAAGAGAAGGAGAATTGGATCAAGAAGTTATGAATTTATTTCCTGTTTTTTATGTTCAAAATATTTGTGTCTCGAGCAAGTAATTTCTCCACTCTGAACATGAATTGACATAATGCAGTTTACTCAGCAATACTTTAAATGCCTATTTATGCATTTAACCATATTCAAGGGGACTATAATCTATATTTAAGCAATGATCCCTGTCTTTGTAAAACTTACATGTCACTAGAAGAAACACATAGTAGGTAAAAGCCTAATTAGGAAGTAAATTTTATAGAATATTCAGTTCAGTTCAGTTCAGTCGCTCAGTCATGTCCAACTCTTTGCGACCCCATGAATTGCAGCATGCCAGGCCTCTCTGTCCATCACCAACTCCCAGAGTTTACTCAAACTCATGTCCATCGAGTCAGTGATGCCATCCAGCCATCTCATCCTCTGTTGTCCCCTTCTCCTGCCCCCAATTCCTCCCAGCATCAGGGTCTTTTCCAATGAGTCAACTCTTCACATGAGGTGGCCAAAGTATTGGAGTTTCAGCTTCAGCATCAGTCCTTCCAATGAACACCCAGGACTGATCTGCTTTAGGATGGACTGGTTGGATCTCCTTGCAGTCCAAGGGATTCTCAAGAGTCTTCTCCAACACCACAGTTCAAAAGCATCAATAGAATATTAGAAAATAATAATTAATTTCTAAAAAAGTAAGTAGGTTAAATGGAGTATTGAAACAGGAATATGTGTAGTAACAAATAAGATGATCAGGATAATCTGAGGACCTTGCATTTGAACAAAGACCTAAAAGAGTTAAGGGATTTAGCCAGACATTTATCTGCTAGAAGAGGATTCTAAGCAAAGGGAAGAGCTAGAGTAAAATTCCTTAGGCTGGGATCTAGTACATGGCATGATTAAGTAACAGCAAAGAGACTTGTGTATTAGCTTGGCTGAAGGAGAGGCAGCTGTGCAGCTGTGGAGGGGCTGTGAGGAGATGCCCCACGTCCAAGGACAGAGAAGCCCCAGCAGGACGGTTGGCACTGGAGCAGCAGCTGCGTGGAGCAGGAGCGACTTTGAGGAGGTAACCCACATCCACGGGCAAAGGAAAAGCCCCAGCAAAACTGTAGGAGGGGCGAATTCACATTTAGACTCAAACCCCATTCCTCCCAGAGATGCTCAGAGGACTCAAACAAAGCTTGTGTGCACCAAGACCCAGAGACCCCACAGAAACTGAGACAGAACTGTGTCTGAGTGTCTCCTGTGGAGGTATGGGTCAGCAGTGGACTGCCATAGGGGCAGGGGCTCTAGGTGCAGCAGACTTGGGGATGGCATAAGCCCTCTTGGAGGACGTCACCATTAACCCCACCATAGAGCTGCCAGAACTTACACAGGACTGGGGAAATAGACTCTTGGAGGACACAAACATAACCTTGTGCACACCAGGACCGAGGAGAAGGGATCAGTGACCCCACAAGAGACTGACCCAGACTTGCCCGGGAGTGTCCAGGAGTCTCTGGTGGAGGCATGGGTTGGTGGTGGCCTGCTGCAGGGTTGTGAAAGGTTGTTGCTGAACCACGAAAGACTCCAGGATTCTTGGCCTCCGGAGGAGAAGAATTAAATACAGGGCCAGAGACGAGGCTTGATCACTCAGAGCTTTTGTATAATAGAGTTTGATTAAAGTATAAAAGGGATAGAGAAAGGTTCTGACATAGACATCAGAAGGGGGCAGAAAGAGTACCCCCTTACTAGTATTAGCAATGGAATTATATACCTTTTAATCGGTTATTACAATGAATTAAAAGAATGTCTCAAGTTTGTGAAAATTTTAGCAGACCCACTCCCACAATTTACATTTTAGGATAGCAAGGTTAGAATTTAACAGTAGAAAGATACTACCAGACCTACTCCCATAATATACATTCTAAGATATCAGGATTAGTCAGAAGGTTTCCAGGAAGGACAAACTGTCCTCCAGCAGGATACATTGTTGTTGTATAACCCCTAGTACAGAGTTTAAGCTGAGTTGTGTAATTGACTAAGACTAAGTTGGACTGTGAAGAAAGCTGAGCACCGAAGAATTGGTGCTTTTGAACTGTGGTGTTGGAGAAGACTCTTGAGAGTCCCTTGGACTACAAGGAGATCCAGCCAGTCCATCCTAAAGCAGATCAGTCCTGGGTGTTCATTGGAAGGACTGATGCTGAAGCTGAAACTCCAATACTTTAGCCACCTCATGAGAAGAGTTGACTCATTGGAAAAGACCCTGATGGTGGGAGGGATTGAGGGCAGAAGGAGAAGGGGACGACAGAGGATGAGATGGCTGGATGGCATCACCGACTCGATGGACATGAGTTTGAGTAAACTCCAGGAGTTGGTGATGGACAGGGAGGCGTGTGCTGTGATTCATGGGGTCACAAAGAGTCAGACATGACTGAGCGACTGAACTGAAGGAATGTAGAGGAAAATAAAAACGTTTGTCCTTTTCTCCTCCTTGAGAATTCCAGACCCCTATCTCCATTTTGAGAGCCCCAGACACTTCTCTCCTTGGGGAACCTGGACTTCTTGTCAATCTGCCTAGGAATTGACTCTCTCAGTTAGGGACACTGAGTGTAGCAGTGCATACATGGGACCTTTTGAAGGAGGTCGCCATTATCTTCATTACCTCCACCATAGTTTGGCATCGAAAAAGCAAGAGAGTTCCAGAAAAACATCTATTTCTGCTTTATTGACTACGCCAAAGCCTTCGACTGTGTGGATCACAATAAACTGTGGAAAATTCTGAAGGAGATGGGAATACTAGACCACCTGACCTGCCTCTTGAGAAACCTGTATACAGGTCAGGACGTAACAGTTAGAACTGGACGTGGAACAACAGACTGGTTCCAAATAGGAAAAGGAGTATGTCAAGGCTGTATATTGTCACCCTGCTTATTTAACTTATAGGCAGAGTACATCATGAGAAATGCTGGGCTGGAAGAAGCACAAGCTGGAATCAAGATTGCTGGGAGAAATATCAATAACCTCAGATATGCAGATGACACCACCCTTATGGCAGAGAGTGAAGAGGAACTGAAAAGCCTCTTGACGAAAGTGAAAGAGCAGAGTGAAAAAGTTGGCTTAAAGCTTAACATTCAGAAAACTAAGATAATGGCATCTGGTCCCATCACTTCATGGGAAATAGATGGAGAAACAGTGGCTGACTTTATTTTTTGGGGCTTCAAAATCACTGCGGATGGTGACTGCAGCCATGAAATTAATAGATGCTTACTCCTTGGAAGGAAAGTTATGACCAACCTAGATAGTATATTAAAAAGCAGAGACATTACTTTGCCAACAAAGGTCCGTCTGGTCAAAGCTATGGTTTTTCCAGTGTTCATGTATGGATGTGAGAGTTGGACTGTGAAGAAAGCTGAGCGCTGAAAAATTGATGCTTTTGAGCTGTGGTGTTGGAGAAGACTCTTGAGAGTCCCTTGGACTACAAGGAGATTCAACCAGTCCATCCGAAAGGAGATCAGTCCTGGGTGTTCATTGGAAGGACTGATGCTGAAGCTGAAACTCCAATACTTTGGCCACCTCATGCAAAGAGTTGACTCATTGGAAAAGACCCTGATGCTGGGAGGGATTGGGGGCAGGAGGAGAAGGGGACAGCAGAGGATGAGATGGCTGGATGGCATCACCGACTCGATGGGCATGAGTTTGAGTAAACTCCGGGAGTTGATGATGGACAGGGAGGCCTGGCATGCTGCAATTCATGGGGTCGCAAAGAGTCGGACATGACTGAGCGACTGAACCGAACTGAACTGAGATAACAGGGAGGGAAAGCAGCTCCAACCATCAACAGAAAATTGGATTAAAGGTTTACTGAGCATAGCTCCGCCCATCAGAACCAGACCCAATTGCTCCCTTGTTCAGTTTCTCCATCCAGAAGCTTCCATAAGCCTCTTATCCTTCTGCATTAGAGGGCAGACAGACTGAAAACCACAATCACAGAAAACTAACCAATCTTATCACATGGACCACAGCCTTGTCTAACTCAGTGAATCTATGAACCATGCCCTGTAGGGCCACCCAAGACGGATGGGACATGGTGAAGAGTTCTGACAAAACGGGGTCCATTGGAGAGGGAATGGCAAACCACTTCAGTATTCTTGCCCTGACAACCCCATTAAGAGTATGAAAAGGCAAAAAGATAGGACACTGAAAGATGAACTCCCCAAGTCAGCAGGTACCGAATATGCTACTGGAGATCAGTGGAGAATAACTCCAGAAAGAAGGAAGAGATGGAGCCAAAGCAAAAACAACACCCAGTTGTGGATATGACTGGTGATAGAAGCCAAGTCCAATGCTGTAAAGAACAATGTTGCATAAGAACCTGGAGTGTTAGGTCCATGAACCAAGGCAAATTAGAAGTGGTCAAACAAGAGATGGCAAGAATGAATGTTGACGTTTTAGGAAGCAGCAAACTAAAATGGACTGGAATGGTTGAATTTAACTCAGATGATCATTATATCTACTACTAAGGGCAGGAATCCCTTAGAACAAATGGAGTAGCCATCATAGTCAACAAAAGATTCCAAAATGCAGTACTTGGATGCAATCTCAAAAATGACAGAATGTTCTCTATTCATTTCCAAGGCAAACCATTCAATATCACAGTAATCCAAATCTATGACCTGACCAGTAATGCTGAAGGAGTTGAAGTTGAACGATTCTATGAAGACCTACAAGAACTTCTAGAACTAACACCCCCCAAAAAATGTCCTTTTCATTATAGGGGACTGAAATGCAAAAGTAGGAAGTCAAGAAACATCTGGTGTAACAGGCAAATTTGGCCTCGGAGTACAGAATGAAGCAGGGCAAAGGCTAATAGAGTTTTGCCAAGAGAACACACTGGTCACAGCAAAACCCTCTTCCAATAACACAAGAGAAGACTCTACATATGGGCGTCACTAGGTGGTCAATACCAAAATCAGATTGGTTATATTCTTTGCATCCAAAGATGGACAAGCTCTATACAGTCAGCAAAAACAAGACCAGGAGCTGACTGTGGCTCAGATCATGAATTCCTTATTGCCAAATTTAGACTTAAATTGAAGAAAGTAGGGAAAAATCACTAGACCATTCAGGTATGACCTAAATCAAATCCCTTATGATTATACAGTGGAAGTGAGAAATAGATTCAAGGGATTAGATCTGATAGACAGAGTGCCTGAAGAACTATGGACGGAGGTCTGTGACACTGTACAGGAGACAGGGATCAAGACCATCCCCAAGAAAAAGAAATGCAATAAAGCAAAATGACTGTCTGAGGAGGCCTTACAAACAGCTATGAAACGAAGAGAAGTGAAAGGCAAAGGAGAGAAGGAAAGATATACCCATTTGAATGCAGAGTTCCAAAGAATAGCAAGGAGAGATAAGAAAGCCTTCCTAAGTGATCAGTGCAAAGAAATAGAGTAAAACATTAGAATGGGAAAGACTAGAGATCTCTTGAAGAAAATTAGAGATAGCAAGGGAACATTTCATGCAAAGATGGACACAATAAAGGACAGAAATGGTATGGACCTGACAGAAACAGAAGATATTAAGAAGAGTTGCAAGAATACACAGAAGAACTATACAAAAAGATCTTCACGACCCAGATAATCACAGTGGTATGATCACTCACCTAGAGCCAGGCATCCTGGAATGCAAAGTGAAGTGGGCCTTAGGAAGCATCACTACAAACAAAGCAAGTGGAGGTGATGGAATCCCAGTTGAGCTATTTCAAATATTAAAAGATGATGCTGTGAACGTGCATATGTGAATGTGCAATCAATATGCCAGCAAATTTGGAAAATTCAGCAGTGCCCACAGGACTGGAAAAGGTCAGTTTTCATTCCAATCCCTAAGAAAGGCAATCCGAAAGAATGTTCAAACTACCACAAAATTGCAGTCATCTCCCACACTAGTAAGGTAATGCTCAAATTTCTCCAAGTCAGGCTTAAGCAGTACATGAATCGTGAACTTCCAGAAGTTCAAGCTGGTTTTAGAAAAGGCAGAGGAACCAGAGATCAAATTGTCAACATTTTTTGGATCATCAAAAAAGCAAGAGAGTTCCAGAAAAACATCTATTTCTGCTTTATTGACCATGCCAAAGACTTTGACTGTGTGGGTCACAACTAACTGTGGAAAATTCTGAAAGAGATGGGAATACCAGACCACCTGACCTGCCTCTTGAGAAATCTGTATGCACGTCAGGAAGAAACAGTTAGAACTGGACATGGAACAGCAGACGGGTTCCAAATTGGGAAAGGAGTACGTCAAGGCTGTATATTGTCATCCTGCATATTTAACTTATATGCAGGGTATATCATGAGAAACGCTGGACTGGATGAAGCACAAGCTGGAATCAAGATTGCCGGGAGAAATATCAATAACCTTAGATATGCAGATGACACCACCCTTATGGCAGAGAACAAAGAAGAACTAAAGAGCCTCTTGATGAAAGTAAAAGAGGAGAGTGAAAAAGTTGGCTTAAAACTCAACATTCAGAAAACTGAGATCATGGCATCTGGTCCCATAACTTCATGGCAAATAGATGGGGAAGCAGTGGAACTAGTAACAGACTTTATTCTCATGCGGGGGTGGTGGGGGGAGGGCTCCAACATCACTGCAGATGGTGACTGCAGCCATGAAATTAAAAGACACTTGCTTCTTGGAAGAAAAGTTATGACCAACCTAGACAGCATATTAAAAAGCAGAAACATTACTTTGCCAACAAAGGCTCATCTAGTCTAAGCTATGTTTTTTCCAGTAGTCATGTGTGGATCTGAGAGTTGGACTATTAAGAAAGCTGAGTGCTGAAGAATTGATTCTTTTGAACTATGGTGTTGGAGAAGACTCTTGAGAGTCCCTTGGACTGCAAGGAGATCCAACTAATCCATCCTAAAGGAGATCAGTCCTGAATATTCATTGGAAGCATGATGTTGAAGCTGAAACTCCAATCTTTTGGCCCCCTGTTGTGAAGAACTGACTCATCTGAAAAGACCTCGATGCTGGGAAACATTGAAGGCAGGAGGAGAAGGGGACGACAGAGGATGAAATGATTGGATGGCATTATCGACTCAATGGACATGAGTTTGGGTAAACTCCAGGAGTTGGTGATGGATAGGAGGCCTGGCATGCTGCAATCCATGGGGTCCCAAAGAGTCGAACACAACCGAGCGACTGAAGTGAACTGAACTGAGAATAGTAGTAGAAGTTAGAATGGCAGGTGGTCATATCATGTATATCACTGTAGGGTATTTCAGAATTTTAGCTCTTACTGGTTCTGAAAGACAAACTCTGGCAGGTAGTCTTAACTTACAATGGGATAAAAGTAATTCATATCTTTCATTGTCCCTTGGTAAGTTTGAATTATTTTTGTTTATTATTTAATTCTCCTTTCTCTGCAATGTTAAATTCCTGCTCATCTTCTCAGTCTCTAGACCCCTTGCCTGTTACATACAGGCTAGTATCTCGAGGATGAAAGTCTCATAGAATGCTGGACTTATTTCAGTATATTCCTCTGTTATCTAGGATCCTGGCTGCTTGGTCATTCTCAGATAATATCAGAAATTATATGCACACACACACATATGTGTGTGTGTGTATTACATACTTTTATGTAATACAAAATATTAATATATAAAATGTATTTTTAAGTCTAATTTTTCTAATTTTCAGAGAAAGAGTTGTTTTGATAAAAACTAGTGTGTTAAAGCTGAATGCAAAGTTTTCTCTTTAGAGAAAGTGGAGGGTCGTCTTAGATTTGCTCATTATACTGTTTTCAATATTTGTAAGTCTCTTTCTATTTTGTAAATAATTTCATTTGTATCATTTTTTAAAGTTATGTTTCATATATGAATGATATGGTATTTGTCATCCTCTGTCTGGCTTCACTTAGTACGATAATCTCTAGGTTTATGCATGTTGCTGCAAATGGCATTATTTCATTCTTTTCTGTGACTAATATTCCATTACATATATAAACACCACATCGTCTATATCCATTCTCTGTCAGTGGATATTTAGGTTGCCTCCATGTCTTGGCTGTTGTTAGCAGTGCTGCAGTAAACACTGGGGTGTGTATCTTTTCAAATTATGGTTTTCTCCAGATATATTCCCAGGAGTGGGATTGTTCAATCTTATGGTAGTTCTATGTTTAGTTTTTTTAGGGACCCTCCATACTGTTCTCCATAGTGGTTGTACCAATTTATATTCCTACCAACAGTGTAGGAAGATTCCTTTTTCTTCACACCCTCTCCAGCATTTATTGTCTGTAGATTTTTTGATGATAGCCATTCTGACCAGTATGAGGTGATACCTCATTGTAGTTTTGATTTGCATTTCTCTGACAATTAGTGATATTGAGCATCTTTTCATGTGCTTTTTGGCCTTCTCTATGTCTTCTTTGGAGAAATGTCTGTTTAGATCGTCTGCCTGTTTTTTGATTGGACTGTTTGTTTTCTTTTTGATATAGAGCTGCATGAGCTATTTGTTTATTTTGGAGATTAATCCCTTGTTGGTTGCTTTGTTTGCAGATATTTTCTCTTATTCTGTGGATTGTCTTTTCATTTTGTTTATGGTTTCCTTTGCTGTGCAGAAGCTTTTAAGTTTAATTAGGTTCCATTTGTTTATTTTGTCTTTGTTTTCATTACACTAGGAGGTGGATCCAAAAAGATATTGCTGTGATTTATGTCAGAGTGTTCTGCCTATGTTTTCCTTAAACATAGGAGTTTAAGAGTTTAACGTGTCTGATCTTATGTTTAGGTCTTTGATCCATTTTGAGTTTATTTTTCTGTATGGTATTAGGGAATGTTCTTAGTTTTCATTTTTGAAATGGAAGCCAGGAAGATGCTTAACACACCAAAAGACTTCACATATGGAAATGCATTTCAAATATGCACAGTCACAAAAATAATCTGAGTGTTTTTATGTAATAGATTCCTGGGATCACACCATTAAAGTAGATTAGAATTTCCAGGAAAAGGTCACTAAGTTATAGTGAATTAACAAACCTACTGCATAAACCTCATGATCAGGGAACTTCAGAACATAGTATGTGTGTTTTTATTGGATTAAGTGCTGTATCTAAATAGATATTCTGTGAGACATCTGGTATTGGGAAGACATTTATTAGCAAGACTAGTTATTAAGGTTGCTCAATGAATGTATACGTAAATGAAACAAAAACATATTGATATCCTTCTATTCATCTATCCTGTCCTTAAGGTAGGCAGTTCAAAACAGTGTGAGCAAATTGTTTCCAGTGCTTCTAAAAATTCTACCATTAAGCTGTGCAGTAATTTTTTTTTTTTTTTGGTTTAGGTGTAGATGGACAAGAACTAATATTTGTTAATGTATGCATTAAATCTCTTTTTAAAAATTCAGTGTATACAATTAAATGCCTATTATATATCGGCCTAGGTGACAAAAACAGTAAGGATAGAATGGTAGGCAAAGCAGATAAGATCATTTGCCTCAAGCAACTTGCACTCATTCCATAGATAATATTCCAAAAAGTCTATTTGAACTCATATTGTTTATTTGGACACTGTGTCTATCCTAAAATGTATGTTTTTCCTCATAAGCACACTTTTTTTCCAGCTTTGGCTACTGGGATCTCTTTCATTTGGCAACAAGGTGTCTGAGGTACCTTGTTTTGTTATCTGAGCACTTCCTTACTTTCTGGCACAAGATGCCCCAGGCTCAGCTTGTTTATTTGCTGCCCTGCTCCTAAAATCAGTCATTTCTCCAAGGACTTCTACTTCCTTTTATTAGAGAATATGATTAGAAACCAAAATCTAAGTTTTAGGTATTCTCTTTGTTATAGGAGTATCGTTGTTTCTAGAGTCTTTCAGCTGACAGAGCAGGGAAATAGATGTGAATGTAGTATGTATTTCCAGTGGGCAGAATCTGGATCTACTTTTCTAAAGTTCACTACTTGCAGAGGTACTATTTCAACCACCTAGAATTGTAATTAAGGCCAACAAATCTTTTTCTTACCCAACCCTAAGATCAATAAAACACAGCATATGAACAGAAGGCTTAAATATGTGAGAGAAAGTACAGGTATAATGTCCCTTGTACATACATTAAAAGGAGCTGCTTACTCTCCCAGTGTTTTGGTAAGCCTACAAAAAGTGTTGCTACATTTAAAGAAAACATACTTTTGAATCTCAGTGTTTTCCTCAGGAAAATAGGAACTATTATTTCTGGAAGGAATACTATACACCAGGGCTACCTCCCTAGATTTCCCACATGACCTACCTTACACAAAGGAAGTAGAGAAGACAAAGATTAACAGCACTGGAGATTGATTATCTTGTTTGACTTTTCTCCTTGGTCACATAGATCAGACTGCATTCTTTCATTTATGAGTGAGAAATTTGATGGGGGTAAAACAGATGGCCTAGGGCAAAGAAGACACAAAGTCATTCTGTGTTCTACCTAAAGGTTTTAAAGTCATTCATGCTAGGTTGGAAACAGTTTGAGGACAATTTGGTCTAATACACCCAGAAATATGGGGAGGGGGGAAAGGTAATGCATGGCTGCAGATTTTAAGATGAGCAAGTTTTCTAAGCAAGTGGCCTAGAAAGGAGTTAGAAAATTAAAGCACGAAAAAGAAGAGTTTGGGTAATGACAATTAGATACAGGCATGATGCCTTGGAAGTTGTCTGTACTAGAAGCACATCAGACTGTTACTTGGTTTTTACATTTCAACCTTATATTATCAGATAATTATACATTTAAATGAAGTTTTTAAAGTGTTTATAGATTTATACTCTATAATAATGTAAATCCTACATAGAATCATGCTGTTTCTATGATCAAAACTCTAGGAAAATGTCATATTTTTTATGTCACCTTAGAGCAATTTTGTTTAGTTATAAGATTTATCCATTACTAGTCAAAATACAATTATTCAAACAAGTTAGTAGATGCACATTTTCTGTCTTTTGTGCTTTCAAGTTTTTCCATCTAAAAATAAAGTTTCTCTATTTCTTTCAAGTTCTCAGTATGAAAAAGTTATTGCTGTGTTATTAAATTAATTCATAGGTCTTCTGCAAAATGAAAACTTTGGAGTAAAAGGTGATTTACAAAATGTGGTAACATAAAACCTACCTTTTGTAGTTTAATATTATGTGGAACCAAGGAAGAAAGAGAGAAGATGAAAGAGCTTGTTTCAAGAGGTGAAGAGGGAATTCTTCACACCCAGCCTATTACTTCAGTTTAGAAGTCTTTAAAACAATGCTGGCTTGAGAACAGTGGAGTAAATGATCATTAAGATATCATCTCCAATACTCTGAAATCTGTGATGCTTAGAAGAGTGCTTTAGAAATTGAAGACAAAGAGTCAAATTTATGGGGGACAATAAAAGCATAAAAACTGAGCATGTTATTCAGTGTAGGCAGGTAATTTCAATGATCTGGAAAATCAAAGAAGCCAAAACTGGACGTAGGCTTGTTTTCATATTTCCTGTGTATAAGTGGAAGAATGTGACCAACAAATGGATCCTATCCCTGAAGAAGTAAATGCTTAGAACATCTCATGTTGGAAGATATATGACATTATCTAAATTGCAAATCTGAATACATATCTGAAAATCAGATTCATTTATATTGTAGGCAGTATTTTGTCATTTCAACTAGGCACAAGGCTCAGTTCAGTTTGGTCGCTCAGTCGTGTCTGACTCTTTGCGACCCCATGAATAGCAGCACGCCAGGCTTCCCTGTCCACAAACTCCTGGAGTTTACTCAAACTCATGCCCATTGAGTCGGTGATGCCATCCAGCCATCTCATCCTCTGTCGTCCCCTTCTCCTCCTGCCCCCAATCCCTCCCAGCATCAGGGTCTTTTCCAATGAGTCAACTCTTCGCATGAGGTGGCCAAAGTATTGGAGTTTCAGCTTCAGCATCAGTCCTTCCAATGAATATCCAGGACTGATCTCCTTTAGGATGGACTGGCTGGATATCCTTGCAGTCCAAGGGACTCTCAAGAGTCTTCTCCAACACCACAGTTCAAAAGCATCAGTAGAATATTAGAAAATAATAATTAATTTGGTATCTAGTCAGATATCATTCGAGGGTAAAGCCAAGAGAAAAAGTGTCTTAAGTGCAAAATAACTTAAGCTATACTTGTATTTGTGAGCCCTTCTCAAGCAGTTTTCTAATGGATGGGCTTGATTCAACCAAGTGACTAATGGAGAAGTTTGGTAAGGGGCTGATTATGAGCATTTAATGTATTTTAAAACATGTTATACTAAAACACAGGTTGACATAAGGTGAAAATTTTATGTAAAAATGTTATGTTACATGCTATGACAAAAAAGATAATAAATTTCATAAAGGGCAGAAAGGAAAGAGAAGAGTATAGTGAGTTCATTAAAAAAAAAAAATGAGAATCAAATGATAGCATGAAAATCTTGTAGATCAGATACTAATCAGTTAAATAAGAAATCAAGGAACAGAGAATTTTCTAAGAAAGTATAATAGAAAGGTAGTTAGAAGAAAAGAGATATCTTAAAAGTATTTTAAAGCATAAAAGCAAAATAAATTATAAATAAAAAGATGAGTAGGAAATATAATAAAAATAATTTTAACCAAAAATTTACTGCATTTTGAGAGCAGTATAAGTCATATTGATTTATGGAAATAGACTTAACTCAATAATTAAAAATTTTAAGTAAAAATTTAATATGGCTTACAAAGTAAGATTCAACCATATGCTGCATCTAAGAGATACTTACATAGCAAAGTGATTCATCATCTGAGAATAAAGGGAAAGACAAAGATATATAGGAATTAAAAAATAACTAGAAAGCATTGGCTGTATTGCCACTTGTGACAAAGCAGAGTTAAAGCCAGATATCATTAAATGCTATAAGTCACTGAGAAAGCACGTATGCTCAGGAGGAACAATGAAGAGGACAGGAAACAAAGAATAGAAGCTTAATAATGGGGACATATATGGCATCACTCTCAGTATATGACTAGTCAGGTGGACAAAGAATAATATTGTTCATGAAAACAAAAAAAATGAATTAAACCTTCAATTTATAAAGCTAGAAAAAGAACAAAAATCAATTCAACCTTTAATATTAGGCATCTGGTCCCATCACTTCATGGGAAATAGATGGGGAAACAGTGGAAACTGTGTCATGCTTTATTTTGGGGGGCTCCAAAATCACTGCAGATGGTGATTGCAGCCATTAAATTAAAAGGCACTCCTTGGAAGGAAAGTTATGACCAACCTGGATAGCATATTTAAAAGCAGAGACATTACTTTGCCAACAAAGGCCCATCTAGTCAAGGCTATGATTTTTCCAGTAGTCATGTATGGATGTGAGAGTTGGACGGTGAAGAAAGCTGAGTGTGGAAGAATTGATGCTTTTGAACTGTGGTGTTGGAGAAGACTCTTGAGAGTCCTTGGACTGCAAGGAGATCCAACCAGTCCATCTGAAAGGAGATCAGTCCTGGGTGTTCATTGGAAGGACTGATGTTGAAGCTGAAACTCCAACACTTTGGCCACCCCACGCAAATAGTTGACTCATTGGAAAAGACCCTAATGCCGGGAAGTATTGGGGGCAGGAGGAGAAGGGGACGACAGAGGATGAGATGGCTGGATGGCATCACCGATTCAATGGACATGCGTTTGAGTAGACTCTGGGAGTTGATGATGGATAGGGAGGCTTGGCATGCTGCGATTCATGGGGTCGCAAAGAGTCAGACAAGACTGAGCAACGGAACTGAACTGATATTGTGGGAGTGGGTCTGATAAGACTTTTCTATTGTTAATTCTAATCTTGTTAATTTAGGATGTCTGTTGTGGTAGTGGGGTCTGGTAAAAGTATATAAGACCTTGATAATACTAGTGAGTGGGGGCTACTCTCCATTCCCTTCTGATACCTATGTCAGAAGCTTTCTCTGTCCCTTTTTGTACTTTACTCAAACTCTGCTACACAAAAGGTCTTGAGTGATCAAGCTTGGTCCCTGGAGCTAAATCTTCTTCAGAGATCACGAACCTGACAATGTTCACCATAAGCTATCATCTTGGGGGCTCGTCTGGGATATTCTGGACAAGATAAGAACATGCAAGCACTCTCGTCTCTCTGCTTTTTCAGTATACACGTTTTCTACCTTACTTTATTAACTCCACAGCGTGCTTGTGTGAATGAATGAGATGTCTTGCTCGAAGCAAGTGATGAGCCCTGCTCTGCGGTTTCGTGGTGCCTTGTAATGACTGAAGGCATTCTGAAAAATGGAGCCTTGTCAGGGGTTTATACTGACCTGCCAGTGCCAAGAGACACCCAACGTCCCTGTAAGGGGAACGGCCAGAAATGGGCAAAACGTGCGGATGAATGACTTGACCGTGAGGCAAGGGGACAGAGGGAACACAAAATAGCCCTCCTCCCTACTGGGAGCCAAGCAGTTCTCGTAACAGCATCACTTTGCTGGAAGTAATCTTGAAGGACTCAAGTGAGTGCACACTAAGATTTTAAACTATACTAAGTTGGCTGACATAGAATAGGGAGAGAAGAAGACTCCTGGTAAATTCCCAGATAGACTATGGGAGGCTCTCTGAAAGTTTACTGACATTGATTCTGAAAGTTCAGAGGGAGAAATAATCTTAAAAGATAGATTTCTCACTCAGTTGGCTCCAGATATAAGTTGTGAAAACAGGCATTTAGACCAAATCAGTCTTTAAAAAACTGATACTACTGCCTCAGACAGTTTATTACAGTGAGAATATGAGGAGGAAAATAGGAGGCCAAAAAATAAAGAACCAGGCAAAAGACTGAACCCCAGCGTGGCTGTTAGATCTTCTCTGAAACAGCTTGAAAAAAATGCCTGGATGGACCCAGGTGAAAAGGGATGGGTTTTTTATTAATCTCAAAAATATACAAGCAACTCCTGAAGCTCAATTCCAGAAAAATAAATGACCCAATCAAAAAATGGGCCAAAGAACTAAACAGACATTTCTCCAAAGAAGACATACAGATGGCTAACAAACACATGAAAAGATGTGTTTTCTTTATCAGAGAAATGCAAATCAAAACCACAACGAGGTACCATTATATGCCAGTCAGGATGGCTGCTATCCAAAAGTCTACAAGCAATAAATGCTGGAGACGGTGTGGAGAAAAGGGAACCCTCTTACACTGTTGGTGGGAATGCAAACTAGTACAGCCACTATGGAAAACAGTGTGGAGATTCCTTAAAAAAGCTGGAATAGAACTGCCATATGACCCAGCAATCCCACTTCTGGGCATACACACTGAGGAAACCAGATCTGAAAGAGACACGTGCACCCCAATGTTCATTGCAGCACTGTTTATAATAGCCAGGACATGGAAGCAACCTAGATGCCCATCAGCAGACGAATGGATAAGGAAGCTGTGGTACATATACACCATGGAATATTACTCAGCCATTAAAAAGAGTTCATTTGAATAAGTTCTAATGAGATGGATGAAACTGGAGCCCATTATACAGAGTGAAGTAAGCCAGAAAGATAAAGAACATTACAGCATACTAACACATATATAAGGAATTTAGAAAGATGGTAATGATAACCCTATATGCAAAACAGAAAAAGAGACGCAGATGTACAGAACAGACTTTTGAAGTCTGTGGGAGAAGGTGAGGGTGGGATGTTTCGAAAGAACAGCATGTATATTATCTATGGTGAAACAGATCACCAGCCCAGGTGGGATACATGAGACAAGTGCTCGGTCCTGGTGCACTGGGAAGACCCAGAGGAACTGGGTGGAGAGGGAGGTGGGAGGGGGGATCGGGATGGGGAATACATGTAACTCCATGGCTGATTCATATCAATGTATGACAAAACCCACTGAAATGTTGTGAAGTAATTAGCCTCCAACTAATAAAAAAAAAATTAATTAATTAAAAAAAAAAAAAAGGGATGGGCTTGCTATTACTGTGGAAAGAAGGGGCACCTCAAGCAGGATTGCCCTCAGGCATCTAAGCTGTCCCTGGCACCATGTCCAGTCTGCAAAGGACTACACTGGAGAAGAGACTGCCCTCTGAGGTGTAGGCCCCAGAGGTTGCACTCTCAGGACACTCAGGACTGAAGGTGCCTGGGGTTCCCCACAAACACCAATCCTAATTACACCTGAGGAACCCCAAGTACTAATAACCATGGGGGCCAATCAGTCAATTTTCTTTTGGACACTGGGGCAACTTTCTCTGTGTACACTGAAGCCCTTGGTCTGCTTTCTCCCAATCCACTACCGTAATGGGACTGTCTGGATGAGCCAAACGTTATTTCAGCCATCCGTTAAGCTTCAACTGGGACTCTGTGCTATTTTGTTTTTTGTTTTTTTGAGTTTCTAATCGTGCTGGAGTCTCCCTTACCCCTTCTGGGGAGGGATGCACTAAACAAGGTCCAGCCCTCTCTTTTCATGAATATGGAACCTGCTCTTTTTAAATGAACAAAATGTAAATCCTAGAGTGTGGGCTGATGGAAAAACTGTGGTTCGAGCACAAAATGCTGTTCCTGTCGTTATCAAGGTCAAAGGCTCTCACTTATTTCCCTGTCAAAAGCAGTATCCATTAAAGCCTGAGGTTAAGGAAGAGTTAAAACCCATCATTGAAAATTTAAAGGAACAATTGCTATTAATTCCCTCTAAGAGTCCACACAACACTCCTATTTTGGGTGTAAAAAAAGTCAAATGATAAATGGAGACTTTCAAGATATACAAATAAGTGCCTAATTCTTATACTTTGTTGTCTGAAATTCCTGAACGAGCCAAATATTTTTTAGTCATTGATTTGAAGGATGCTTTCTAGCATTTAACCTGTACTAAATCATCCTCTACCTATGGCTTTATGCAAATTTAGAGGATTCTTGGAAATTATGGGCTATTGCCACATTTGGATTCTGGCTTATGAGGAACTTTATATAGACCTATAACTGAGACTCAGCAGGCCCAAACTGACAACCTGGTTTGGTCCCCAGAAACTCAAAAGGCTTTTAAGTCTCTTCAAACTGGCCTCTTGCAGTTTCCTGTTTTGAGCTTGCCCACAGGATCAGAGTTTAGTTTGTTACTAAAAAAGACTATGGCTACATTACTTAAGGGTAATTGTTGTTATTGTTTTACTGCAAGGAGATCCAACCAGTCCATCCTAAAGGAGATCAGTCCTGGGTGTTCATTGGAAGGACTGATGTTGAAGCTGAAACTCCAACACTTTGGCCACCTCATGCGAAGAGTTGACTCATTGGAAAAGACCCTGATGCTGGGAGGGATTGGGGGCAGGAGAAGAAGGGGACGACAGAGGATGAGATGGCTGGGTGGCATCACCGACTCAATGGACATGAGTTTGAGTAAGCTCCGGAAGTTTGTGATGGACAGGGAGGCCTGGCGTGCTGCTATTCATGGGGTCGCAAAGAGTCGGACACGACTGAGCGACTGAACTGAACTGAACTGAAAGTTCCTAAGTTTACTAATGGGCAAAATCTTTCGGTACTAACTTCTCATGGTGTAAGTGGGATCTTAAACTCTGAAGTTCAGAGTGACAATGGCTTCACCTTTAACGCTGCTATGACTCAAGGGGTGTCAAAAGCTCTAAGAATAGAATATCACTTACACTGTTCCTGGAGACCCTGATCTTCAAAAAAATTGAAAAGGCTAATACTGTTATTAAGAGACATCTGTGTGGGCATTTCCTGGAGCTTTATCTGAATCCCTGCAGCTCCCTGTTCGTCTGGCATTCGCGAGGGGGCTGGTTTTTCCGGTGCCCGGGGAGAGCTATGGCGGAGGCGATGGATTTGGGCAAAGACCCCAATGGACCCACTCATTCCTCGACTCTGTTCGTGAGGGAGGATGGCAGCTCCATGTCCTTCTAAGTGCGTCCCAGCCCGGCAAAGCGCCGGCTCTCGACGCTCATCCTCCACGGCGGCGGCACTCTGTGTCGCGTTCAGGAGCCCGGGGCCGTGCTGTTGGCCCAGCCCGGGGAGGCGGCGGCCGAGGCCTCGGGCGACTTCATCTCCACGCAGTACATTCTGGACTGCGTGGAGCGCAACGAGAAGCTCGAGCTGGAGGCCTACCGTCTGGGCCCGGCTCCGGCGGCCGACCAGGCCCCAGAGACGAAGCCCGGGGTCCAGGCCGGGGGCGCCGCGGCGGAGCCTGAGCTGCTGCCGCAGGCGGGGCGGATGGTCTTCACGGACGCGGACGACGTGGCCATCTTGACCTACGTGAAGGAACACGCCCGCTCGGCCAGCTCCGTCACCGGTAACGCCTTGTGGAAAGCGATGGAGAAGAGCTCGCTCACCCAGCACTCCTGGCAGTCCATGAAGGACCGCTACCTGAAGCGCCTGCGGGGCCAGGAGCACAAGTACCTGCTAGGGGAGGCCCCCGTGAGCCCCTCCTCGCAGAAACTCAAGAGGAAGGCTGAGCAAGACCCGGAGGCCGCTGATAGCGGGGAACCACAGAATAAGAGAACTCCAGACTTGCCTGAAGAAGAATTTGAAAAAGAAGAGATCAAGGAGAATGAAGCAGCAGTCAAAAAGATGCTTGTAGAAGCCACCCGAGAGTTTGAGGAGATTGTGGTATGTTGCTGCTGCTGCTAAGTTAACTTCAGTCGTGTCCGACTCTGTGCGACCCATAGACGGCAGCCCACCAGGCTCCCCCATCCCTGGGATTCTCCAGGCAAGAACACTGCAGTGGGTTGCCATTTCCTTCTCCAATGCATGAAAGTGAAAAGTGAAAGTGAAGTCGCTCAGTCGTGTCTGACTCTTAGCGACCCCATGGACTGCAGCTCACCAGGCTCCTCCGTCCATGGGATTTTCCAGGTGGACGAGAGTCCTGATTTTGAAATACACATAACAATGTGTGATGATGATCCACCCACGCCTGAGGAAGACTCAGAAACAGCCTGATGAGGAAGAAGAAGAAGAAAAAGTTTCTGCACGAGAGGTGGGAGCTGCCATTAAGATCATTCGGCAGTTGATGGAAAAGTTTAACTTGGATCTGTCAACAGTTACACAGGCCTTCCTAAAAAATAGTGGTGAGCTGGAGGCTACTTCCTCCTTTTTAGAGTCTGGTCAGAGGGCTGATGGGTATCCCATTTGGTCCCGACAGGATGACTTAGATTTGCAAAAAGATGATGAGGCTACTCGAGATGCATTGGTCAAAAAATTTGGTGCTCAGAATGTAGCTCGGAGGATTGAATTCCGAAAGAAATAATTGGCAATATGATGGGAAAAAAGTTAGGCAGATAAGACGTTAACATTTTTTTGTGTGACCATTGAACTTCAGAAATTTTTCAGTTGGAACCGACACTAATCTTTTGACCAATTTTGTTGCCCTGTGAGTCCTAGATTTTGTACCCAAGCAGAGTTGTGTTCAGTTCAGTCACTCAGTCATGTCTGACTCCTTGCAACCCCATGGACTGCAGCACGCCATGCAGAGTTGTGTAGGAGGATGAAATAAAAGAAATGGGACATGTTTTGAGCTGTTCCGGGCAGTATCAGTGTGTTTATGAAAGGAAAATCGAGAACAATGAGATTGGTGTACATTGTAGTGATCGTTTTCTGGAGTGGAATCCCTGCTATATTGGTGATAAGAGCTAGTCATGAAGTCAAAGAAGGCAAGTTGGATGGGTCTTGTGAAAGCATGAATAAAGAGCGTCCTATCTTTTGGCAGAAGCTCCTCTAGATTGTGAGAGATTCCAAATCAAGAATCTAGAAATATGGAAAAATTTAATTACAAGACCTTGAACATGGACTGTCCCAAACTCTTGTAACCCTCAGTGAGCTCTGATTTCTGGGCTGCTTTGAAAACCCCATGTTTCTTTTGCCAGCTTAATATTTGGGAACCCTGTTCCTTGGCTATTCTTTCCTTCGAGTGTGTGTCAGTGAAGTCTCTAGCACGTGTTTCTTTACCTATCGTCTAGTTTTGTTTCAGACACACACTACAAGATAGTCTCAAGAAAAGTCTTAACTTGTTTACTAGTAATGTGTTTTTATTTATTGAGGATAGTTTTGTGCTAAGAATTGTGTTAGATTTAAAAATTAGAGGATTAATTCCTCTTTGTTGTGTTGATTTCATTGTTGAAAATAAATGGAACTTTGTATTTGAAAAAAAAAAAAAAAAAAGAGACATCTGTGTAAGGTAACTCAGAAACACAAGACAGTTGGTTTAAAGTTATACCCATAGCTTTAATGAGGGCTCGAACTGCACCTAGGAAGAAGGGGCTGTCTCTATGACAGTTTTTGCACACAGATATTGTCATAGATCCTGAAGCCTTAAAATTAACTATGTGACTCAACTTTCAGCTTTTCAACACACATTATGAGAACTCTGGGAGGTGACCCCTGACCCAACCTCCACAATCAGTCTAATTGCTGGTTCTGCAGAGCACTCCTCTCCTCATCGATTCGAAGGCTTGACATGGTGGGTTTCTCCCCTTCAAGGTAAGGACTTTCTTCAACTCTGGGAATATCTTCACCAACAACAATCATATGTGACGCCTCTTCATGATCTGATGAATCTAGCAATCCTAAGATGGACTGATATAATACATTGTACCTTAACGATGGACATAATATGACTTTTAATTTTGATTATGTTTTAATTTGATTTAATGACTATTTTGCCTTATATCTGTAACTGTATAATGGGGTTTGTTTCTAACCATGTGAAAGCTTTTAGGTTACAAATTGTTGTCTAGGCCCCTATGAGTGCCACAGCCTCTTCCAACTATTGGGGGCTCTCAATATCAGGGTTGGGAGAATATGTTGCCTCAATAATTTAGGGATGATGCCTCTCTACAGCAGGAAGTAATTATGGAATAAAAATGATACCCCTTTCCCTTGGCAACGTAATTCTCCTAAAAGAAAAGGGAGGGATGAGAGAGTCATTTTCTAGGCAGGTTGATAAGAAGTCCAGTGTCCCAGAGGAGGAGAGGGAGGAGGAGGAGGAGGAGGAGGAGAAAGGAGTCCAGAGCCCTCAAGGAGAAAAGGACAAACCTTGTTTTCTACTTTGCTTTGTCTTAGTCAATATGACAATGTATCTTGCTGGAGGTCATGTTTCTCCTTAACAAGAAGTTTCTGACTAATCTTGTTATCTTAAGACTATATTGTGGGAGTGGGTCTGGTAAGACCTTTCCATTGTTGGTTCTAATCTTGTTAATTTAAGATGTCTGTTGTGGGAGTGGGTCTGGTAAAAGTATATAAGACCTTGATAAGACTTGTGAGTCAGGGCACTCTCTGTCTCTCTTCTGATGTCTCTGTCAGAAGGTAACTCTGCTACACAATAGCTTTTGAGTGATCAAGCTTGGTCCTTGGTCCCAAAGCTAAATCTTCTTCTTCTTCAGAGATCATGAATCCAAACTGACATTGTTCACTGTAAGCTCTCAGTAGGCTTTTATGTAGTTTATTGAATAAAAAGTAAATAACACATATATCAATATACCATGTTTATTGAAGAATTATTTTAGAAGCATCTGCAAAAAAAAAAAGATTGTACAACTAGGTGAATGTATTTTTACATCCTAATGGACAATATACCCTTTATTATAAAAAAAAAGATTTTTAAAAAGACTAAATCATTAACTTTTTTGAATGAAATATTTAAGATTTTAAGTTGTATTAGGTTTTATGATATCAAACGAATATTTAAGCTATTTTTCAAACTGTCACTGAATAATCAAACATGGAGAATCAAAGTCCTGAAATCAAAAAATCTTTGAACTGGCAGTAACTTTGAAATTCTATTTTCCATCTCATGTTCCATAAGAGGATTTATCTGATCATCTGTGAATTTAAGGACCCAGTAGAGAGAAATCAAATTCTAATTGTAGAACTGACTGCAAAATGAGATCACATCAGAGCTATAAGGGTGTGTATCTTCATCAAAATTCAACAAACACCAAAATGAGCAACTTCAAAATTTTTACGAAGAAGCCTATAGAGAAAAGAGAAAGAAAAACAAATTAGCAAGATGGTATTTTAAACTTCATGATAAGTGTATCAAGTGCTTTTAAACTTCATGATAAGTGTATCAAGTGCTTCCTAATGAGAAGGAGTCTGAACTTGGGACAGGATGGAGTGGCTGTGCTCCTCTTCTGTAAGGAACTGGGCCACATCTGGTTTCTGGCCCTGAGTTTCTGCTATTGTAGAAACTCCTGCATGCTGGTCCTGGCTCATACTTTGAATCTGCTGTACCCGAGAAAGGGGATGATCAGGGAATGTGTTTGTGGTCCTTGAGAAGGAGATGACAAAGTTTGGTAGAAGTGTCATAGACTACCCTGCAGTCTGGGAAAGGTTTGAAAGGTTATCTTGGGGGTTTAGGGGACCATCAGAAGAATCTCTTTCTAGAAGGAATGGTGCATTGTGATTGATTGTAGACTACACCCATAGGGTCCTGTGTCAGTTAATAGTTGCTGAAGCTGAAGATCTGCTCATGGCAATACCAATATTTACTGTGGAGCCTCGGGGCTTCTGAATTATCATACATTAGTCTGCTGTTAGTAGATAATAATTGATTTTCAGAACATTCTGCATGATTATGTAAAGAGCTCTAAAGCAGTACTCCTTTTTAGAAATTAGAACTTTAAGGAAAAGTACAAGTATGTACAGGACATCTTTTATGTATGGCTATGACAGTTATTTTGTGCATATGCTGTGTTTAGGTTATCAGCACTATGAATTTTCCTATTCTTTTGAAATGACTTCCTGATTACTTTGGAAGAGAAAATATTTACTGTCATATTCTTACATCTTTTCACTGCAGAGCATACATATATTACGGTAAGTTTGACCATTGGTTGCACAGACTGGCTCATGTTCTCCAGTACAAACATATGATGAAAGTATGAACCACATACAGTTTGTCTGCAAAATATTAAACAAAAACATGAAACTTATCAAGTAACACAGAGTAAAAAATATTCTTCAAGTCTAATATGAAATGCCACACATCTAAATGGGATAAATATATTCTGTATATAAGTTTAAGAACAAACCTCAATAGAACCACTACCCACTTAAAATGTAAAATATTGTCAATATTTTTTATGTCTATTATACTTTACAAAAAGACCACACAATTTTGTTGTTAAAATTTACAACATAAAAATGTTATTAATTTATCATTTTTAACTTCCTAAAGACTTAAGTGTTATCTTACCTTATCCATATTTATTTTATATCGGAGGAAAGCTTCTGGGAAAAAAGAGATAAAAATGATATAGGATGAAAGCAGGCATAATCTCTGGTAGTAAGTGACACATCTTAGTAGCAGAAATGAAAATTGCCTATACTAACAATGCAAAATATGACAGCAAAACACTAAATTCACAAAATAGAACAAAATCAAAAAACACCTTTTAATTCCCAGATTAATCTCACAGTGTGAAAAGTACTGTCCTTTTTCTTTTTTTGCCATACCTTAAGAAATATAGAATCTTAGTTCTCCAGCCAGTGACTGAACTCATCCCCCCATGCAGTGGTATCACGGAGTCCTAACCACTGGACAGCCAGGGAATTTCCTGTATTTTTTTTTTAACTATTCCCATCACCTTGCTTTAGAGATACCATTGTCTTTTCATCTTTGTAGTTGAGATCCTCATCAAAGAAAACAATGCTTTAGAAGTCACTTAATTATGAAGAAATTAATCAGTACTTCATTAAACAGTTATTTGTTCTAAGGTAACCTCACTGTATAAATTCTGAAATTTATTTAGCCACCATAAGCTTTAAGGAAGGTAACACAGTGACACGGTCAACAATGAGTTCCCTTCTTACACAAGGCCTTGAAAAGGAGGAATCAGCTGGCAAACATCAATCAAATTGTCAAGAAATACCAGATCTAGAAGAAATCATTTCTCCTCACAGTTTGCATATAACAACAATGGAATTGAGCCCCTGAAAGGAAGAAGAATTTAAAGTTCTTGAGTTACAGATGAATGAAAACATAAAACCTACTGTTCATTCGAACCCACTACACTGTATTCACTTGTCTAACGTGGGAAATGAAGAAAAGCAGCGACTGCTGCAGTTTAAAATAAGACATTTGTCACATGTTCAGTTTCACTTTACCAGTTTAAGTATTACAAACTCAATAAAATTGGTTTTCAGCGGTGGTTTACTGAATTTTCTAGGGTCTGTTTAACTCAGGACTGGAAAATTTACTCACCAGAACAAAGAAGAAATGCAAAGAAAATGATGAAAATAGCTTTGATCCGTGACGAGAAGAAAGACATTTTATCAAGTCAGTAGATGAAAACTTTATAATGGTTGATATGGCATCAGGTCCCATCACTTCATGGCAAATAGATGGGGAAACAGCGGAAACAGTGGCTGACTTTATTTTTTGGGCTCCAAAATTACTGCAGATGATGACTGCAGCGATGAAATTAAAAGACACTCACTCCTTGGAAGAAAAGTTATGACCAACCTAGACAGCATATTAAAAAGCAGAGACATTACTTTGCCAACAAAGGTCTGTCTAGTCAAAGCTATGGTTTTTCCAGTAGTCATATATGGATATGAGAGTTGGACTATAAAGAAAGCTATGTGCCGAGGAATTGGTGCTTTTGAACTGTGGTGTTGGAGAAGACTCTTGAGAGTCCCTTGGACAGCCAGGAGATCCAGCCAGTACATCCTGAAGGAGATCAGTCCTGGGTGTTCATTGGAAGGACTGATGTTGAAGCTGAAACTCCAATACTTTAGTCATCTGATGTGAAGAGCTGACTCATTTGAAAAGACCCTGATGCTGGGAAAGACTGATGGCAGGAGGAGAAGGGGATGATGGAAGATGAGATGGTTGGATGGCACCACCGACTAAATGGACATGAGTTTGGATAAACTCTGGGAGATGGTGATGGACAGAGAGGCCTGGCGTCCTGCGGTTCATGGGGTCACAAAGAGTTGGACACGACTGAGCGACTGAACTGAACTGAACTGAATCCAATCCAACCAAAAAAAAGAAAGGGTAATTTAATAAAGATAATAGTATTTAACATTTTATTGATTGGAATATTCATGATTACAAATTGCATTAGATTTTCTGTTACTGAACACACAATTAAGATAGGTTTTTCAACCATCATTGTATAATCGAAATAGAAAATAGAAATCTTTCACTGGCAGGCTCTTAGAGTTGAAAAATTCTCCAACAGTCTGTACTACATCTTGTGTGCTACTGCTCATCTAGGAACTTTAAGCCCTGATTGTGAAGACTGATTGGTTGTAGAATCCATGGCAAAATAGGATTGCAATAAAAGCCATAGGAATGTGCAGTTGAGGCAGAGTCAGCAACAATGACCCCAGTGACTAAAACCAAATTTTCCTCTGCTTTCTCTGTAAAGAAAGAAAAAGAAAAAAAAAAAAATTAAAGTATTTAAAATTGTCTGAGTATTGCACTAAATGCTTCTCCATGAGGAGAATTTGACTGTGAGAGAGCCAGGAGGGCTATGCTCCCTTCCACAAGCTGAGGGACCCCTCCTACCCCCCCTCCCCCACCCTGCACAGGTCCTCCTGATCCCTTGGGGCTACTTGACTCTTCCTACATGCTCCCTCCTGACTCAACCTCTCCCAGTTGAGGTCTGGGAACCCTCCCAGACCTCAGGAGGAGGATTAGAGATTGCTTTCCTGGTCCTCTAGAAGTAACAGTCCATCTAGGGATTCAGTGAGAGAAAATGAGGCAGGAGGTAGGAAAGCTGGCTGAACCCTCAGACCGAAAACCCTGTCAGGGGGAAGGAGGCAGGAAGGAACATTGGGTGGAAGTGTTCTAGACTGCCCTGCTCCCTGAAGAAAGTTTGGAGTCCTGTTATGGAATTCAGGGGACAAAATGGACCATCCCCTGGATGGTTCTTCCTGACATAATGGGAGTTCCTTTCTGACATAAATTGTGATGGATTCAAATTTCTGAAGTCAGTAGTGTTTCTTTTTTTTTTTTTTAATCTATTTATTTTTTATTGGAGGATAATTGCTTTACAGAATTTTGCTGTTTTCTGTCAAACCTCAACATGAATCAGTCATGGGTACACATATATCCCCTCCCTCTAGAAACTACCTCCCATCTCCCTCCCCATCCCACCCCTCCTGGTTGATACAGAGCCCATGTTTGAGTTTCCTGAGCCATACAGCAAATTCCCATTGGTTATCTATTTGCATATGGTAATGTAAGTTTCCATGTTACTCTTTCATACATCTCACCCTCTCCTCCCCTCTCCCCATGTCCATAAGTCTATTCTCTATGTCTGTTTCTCCATTGTTGCCCTGTAAATAAATTCTTCAGTACCATTTTTCTAGATTCTGTATGTATGTGTTAGAATACAGTATTTATCTTTCTCTTTCTAACTCACTTCAGTCTGTGTAATCGGTTCTAGGTTCATCCATCTCATTAGAACTGATGAAGTAAGTAGAGTTTCTTGCTCAGTTATGCTCCCTGTAGTTTGGAGCTACATTATGAGGTTATCATTCAGCCTCTGGAGTTAAGAATTACATTGTATTGGTAAGCAGACTTCCAGTAGCAAGTCATAGCAATAAAATCCAGTTAGTGTAATGATTTATGCATGTGGGTAATATCTAGCAGGAATATACTTCGAGGTCGAATAAAACTACTTTTAGGAATATGACTTCAGGGAAAGGTACTGGCGTGTTTCTATGGCTTTCACAGAGAAAAAACAGTTACTCTCCGTGTTTACTGTGCCTTGGCTATCAGAAACATGGATGTTCCTATTATTTTCTGGTTGTTTCTTCATTATTTTGGGAGAACCAATATTTAGTCTTGTGTTCTTACAGTTTTTTACTGCAGAAATGGCATTTATTGGAGTACGTTTGGCCATTCGTTGCACAGACTGGATCTTTTTCTTTTGTGCAAAAGTGTAATTGATCCTTATACACGTTACATTCTGGCTGATAAGCAAAGAGACAACATCAAATTTTTCAGATAATGAACTTTTTGAATAAAATATTCCTTATTCATCATACAACATTGTATGCATCAAAATAGAATAAATGTTTTCTATATTGAGGTTAAATATAAACATCAAGTATCAACAACCTGTTTAGACATAAAAATATATTGATATGTTTTTACAACCCCAGTGTTGTGTTTTAAAAACATTCAAATAGCTGGATACATTTTAATAATTTAGCCACTCTGCCCCTATTTCTTCTCATACCTGAGTGAGATTTTCCTCATTATCTCATAGCACAAGAAATGATAAAAGTGAATGTATTGTGAGTCTACTGTTTTTCTCAATAGTTTCATTACTAGGTAATCTTATAATTTCAGATTGTCACTATATATGTATGTATTCATATGTATGACTGTTTGTATACGTGTGTTTAACCATATATGTATATATGTAATTGGGTGAATGATGACTCTGTAGTTAATATACATAATTAAACAATAATGTGTGTATTCTTACATAACCTGATCTTTAAACATCTTTAATTGCCTTTATTTATTTAGATGTTTAGAAGTATAATTGATTTTCTTCACCTCTATGTAATAGTTGACTCTGTGTTAAAATGATTAGTTTTCATTCCTTTCAGTGAAAAGTTATTTTTCTTAAGCTTCTTGTTTGTGAGGGAAAAAATTCTTACTTTAAACACCCTTTTCAGATGCCTGTCTGCCTAATAGTAAAATTTTGAATGATGTGGTAATTTTACCTTGTATAAAAAGACAAATGGTTTAATATGTCTGATACGGTTCTGTTTTTTGAACTTAGTGTAATAATGACACTTTATGTTACTTTTTGAAGGGTTATTATGTTTTACTTTTTCTGCTGAAATTTTCTGTTAAAATTTAAAATATAAAAATAATTTAAAAAAATTTTAATTTCCAAATTAAGTACTATGAACTTGCCCTTTTGCGAATTTCTCCAGAAGATACAAAAGCAGTTTCTGCAACCAACACAAAAAAAGAAAATTAAAAAGAAGAAGATGAAGAGAGGAAAACACTGTCTTTATTGGGAAGTACCCACATCTTTTAATAGTAAAATACTATGCAAGTTGCCTACCCCAAACTCCTCCCATAATGAGGTGAGGCTTTTGTGGCAGTATCAAAATAATTTCACAAAATAACTTGAAGTCTGGAAACAATTCTAAATTCATCTCAGTCTGTGAAAAATGAAGTACGGCTTAATAATCACCAAACACTTCTGTGGAGATCCCTTTTTCCCCATATTTATACGTGAGACACTCTAGTCAGAGAAAACAACATCTTGCTTAGTGCCATGTAATATGCTTGTATGAAGTCACTTAATGTGAAGCAGTAAATGACCATTTAATTCCTTTGTACTCAGCTTGAGGTTCATGGATCACTTTAATACCTTTAAGCTACTCCAGTCTGAAATTGATGGGCTGCCTTTGCTTTAAGAAAGATAAGTTGTCAGTAGAGGGATCAACTAGTTCTCTCCTTATACAAAATCTTGTTCTTAATACACTTGGAGCTGGCAAACAAGGAGTTGGATTGTCGAGGGATACTGGGTCTAGAGGATAGTATTACTCCCCACACTCTGCATTTAGCAACCATGAAATCTGACCTCCAAGAGAGGGGGAAGTTAGATAGATATCATTAGTCCTAAATGAACAAAGCACTAAATTCTACTGCTCATTCTAAATACCCTCTCTGTTTCCACCTTTCAAAGTAGAAAATAAAAACCAATCTGATGTAATTTTTAAAAAGATATTTGTAACATATCCCATTTCACTTTGCCAATTTAAGTATTACACACCCAGGGCATCAAGCTCCTCACTTCCTAAATGATGGTAGTTGTTTCCTGAATTTTCTATGATGTGTGAACTGCTTCATCTAGGATTAAAAATTTTACTCACCAGAATAAAGAGAAAATGCCAAACCAATGATGAAAATAGCTTTGATCCATGATGAGAAGAAGGACATGTTATCAATCAAGTCTGTGGAAGATACCTTAAAAATTGTTTGCATTAATGGTGCATGACACATTAGGTAGATACACTCCAGAACCAGGTTCTAGAAAGCTTCTTGTTTCTACAGAAATTACTCCCACCTCCTTGATGACTATTCATTTTAGCTTTCCCTCAAACCTACAATTCAATAAAATAAAGTGTCATCATTGGAAGGCTTCCCCAGAGACATTTAAGAGAGCCCCGGAAAATAAGTCTGTTAACGAAATGGAAATAACTGATTACTCTCTCAGCTTTTCTGTCAGCCAGCCTGGTTGCATATAGTACCAATGCACATTTGAGTCTCAGTTATTTTCCTCAGGAAATAGAAACAGTTATTTCTGGAAAGACTAACCTGCAGCAGTCCTCCTGGGAATGGTACATGCCAGGGTACCCACACCTTCCTAGATTCCCCACCTGACCTACCTGACAGCGAGATAATGGGGAGTGATGTCAGCAGCCCTGGAGACCGTGGCTGTCCTGTTCACCTGCCTCCTCAGCCATCTCCTTGCAGCTCAGTCTCTTTTATTGTTCCACTGGTGAGGAGTTTGATGGGGTAAGATTGATGGCCCAGGACAGATAAGACACAGAGCTATTCTGTGTCCTCACTGGAAGCTGTAAAGTAGGCTGGGAGAGATGCTTCATAAGTAACCCTCCATTAATCTTCCCTCAGTAGGAGGCTTGGGGACAACTTGATCTCATGTACCCAGAAATATGGGGAAGGGTTAGAGATCCTAAGATAGAGAAGAGAGGCAAAAGCTTTCCAAGCATGTGAGTTGAACAAAGTAAAGAGAATCAAGCAGGAAAGAGAAGAGTCTGGGGATGGTAATTAGATAATTAAGGGCATAAGCTCTCAAACATTTTCAAAACTGTTGGCATATTACAATTAACTGGGAAATGGTAATAATAATGCATTCACCATCTTGCAATCAGAATTGTGAATCAATTACTAGAAGAGTATACAGGATGGTGGAACAGTATTTTAAATTGAGATAGTTGACATACAACATGGCATAAATTTAGGATGTACAGTGTGTTGATTTGATTATTTATTTTATTATGATTACCAGTATAGTCTTATGTAATACCTTTGTCATGGTAATTAATTCTATTTTATTCTTTGTAGTAAGAGCAATGAAGTTTATAACAGAGTACTGTTGACTATAATCACTACACTGTGCATTAGATATCCAGAACTTACTTTTTGGAGCAGGAGAGAGTGAAAGGTGGGGAGTGAAGTTGAGACTAAATGAAACAATGTTTTAAATTATATGGTAAAATTTGATTTTACATCAGAGATGTTTGGGGATATTTTTTTGAGATATTGGAGGGTTTTTTTTTTATTCAGAGAATTTTTCATTGTTATGTTTTCTTAATCAGCTCCTATAGTCTACTTAGTGCAAAGAGCATTGGCAGGAGAAGGATCCAAGTACAAATCCCATCTATCAGTGAGTCACCTGGACTCAATATTCAAACTGCTTAACCCACAGTTTTCTTATTGTAAATATGAGAATTATAGTATCTATCTTATATATTTGTGATAAATGAGGATAAAATATTTAAACCCTCTGCACTTGTTTTGTATTGGGTGGATATCATCACCTGAATTCTTCCTCCTACTTTTTGCAGTGAAGAAATCTAGGGTTTTTAAAAAGAAATTTTGAGACAGGTAATTTTCATACCAATTCAATTTGTTGAATTAAAAATTATGCACAATGTAAAAGTTTAGGGTTATGTTTTATTCGGTGGACGTACTGAGGACTTCAAGCCCAGGAGGCAGCATCTCAAGTAGCAATGAGAAAACAGCTCCAAGGAGGTGCAGGGGGAGCTAGGATGTATAAGAGTTTTGCAACCAAGGGAAGGTAATAGGAACAAAAATATACTGTTAGTAAAAGAAATGTAGATATCTCAGTGTAAGGAATTTAACACTTTTCTATGTATGGGAAGATGCAGAGTCTGGGCACACTGAAATCATTCCTTTGGTATACATGCCAACAATCTGGGGCCAGTATCCTATGTTTTCACAGAGTTCCTCAGACCTCACCCATGGGAGTGGCTACGGTCTGATGGCTGCTAGACCGCAGATATTCTTTGTTTCCTTCCTGAGTTTCCTCAGGGCTCACCAGCTCACCATCAGTGGTGGTTGTAATCACCAATGACTGTGACTTCCTTTGTTTACTGATATGGCAGGGAATATTTTATTTTTCAATTTGAAGAGCCCACATTTGACATGTACAGAAAGTGTTCCTTTACTATGGTGAAATGGATATCGTGCTTATACTTCCTCTTTTAATTCTGTACACAGATACCATCAGTGAAGCCTGTGGCAGACCTGTGCTTCCAGGACAGGACATTTTAGAGAAGACTAATCTGAAGCCTAGAGGTGAAGTCGTGAGATAGCTCTTTATACCCATTTAATTCATATTTGTTGGCAAAGATTAAGAGCAGGAGAGACTGCCTAGGAATCTCAGCAGGCTTCAAGTGTTTTTAAATTAATCAGTGAAGGTAATGTTAGATGGCTAAATTATTTAGTATTGCTTCACAAGGAAAAAACAAGGAAATGAAACACCTGTTCAATGTATCCAAAAATATTGCTGAAAGAAATTACTGAAGACCTAAAGTAATGTGAACAAAGCCTATATTCATAGTTTGGAACACTTACCATTGTTCAGAGAGCAGTAGTGGCTAAAGCCATCTGTATATTCACTGCAAAAATGTTCAGGGTGTTACGGCAGGCAGGTAGCTCGGTATGACCAGAGAAATGTGGGCAGGGAACACATAGCAGGAAATTTTGCATCTTGTAAACAGAAGGGGTTCATGGGCAGACAAAGAAAAGAAGGCACCTTCACATTGACAGAAAACCACACATTTTAGGTGGACGTGTCCTGAAAGCAGATTAAGAAAGGTAGGAATCTCCTGCTTTAGAATGTAACCTGTTGCTCATTTTGCTCTCATTTCAATAAAATTAGCCTTAGAGATAAGAAGGACTCATCATGCACCAACACAATGACACTTCTGATCTAAGCCAGAAAAGAACAAAAGCCCTCTTCCCTGAGGGAAAATGGAGCTGGGATGAAAGTCAGGGACCAAGACTCCCAAACTCCTCCTTCCCAAGTTAATTTTCTGCCCATTCATTTGTATGCCTCTCATAACTGGCTTGCTAAAGAAACCCAGGGTAGCAGTGTCTCACCTGCTTGCCTGCTCTCCCTCTGAGAGTGTGTTCTTGTTTAAATAAATTCTCACTCTCTTAATCTCCCAGTGTCATCTCCAAATTTCTTCACAAGGAAGAAAGAACCTTAAAATTCACTGGAAACAAGTGTTCCTTTTGCCCTTTATGCTGAAATTGACAATCTGATACAAAAATTCACGTTGGCATTCAAGGGACCTTGTGTAGTCAAAACAATCTTAAAGTTTGGGGATCCACATATGCAGATTTATTGCCTACTATGAAGGTATAGTGATTAGGGGAAAAAAATGTGGTAAAAACATAAGAACAGACATAGAGAAATGGTACAGAATAGTGACTTAAGTTCATATATGCGTACTGCATTGACTTTTAAACTTTGTTTTTTTACAGCAATTATAGGTTTACCATAAAATTGAGGGGGAGGTATGGAGATTTCCCATATACTCCCTGCTCCATACGTGCAAAGTTTCCCACTTACCAACATCACTCACCAGATGTTATCTTTTCTTTCTTTCTTTTTTTTAAATCAAGGACAAACCTACATTGACTCACCCAAAGTTCATAGTTTACTTTAGGGTTCACTCTTGGTGTTGTACATTCTATGTGTATGTACGAAAATTTAATGAAATATATCCACCATCTAGTCAAGGCTATGGTTTTTCCAGTAGTCATGTATGGATATGAGAGTTGGACTATAAAGAAAGCTGAGTGCCAAAGAACTGATGCTTTTGAACTGTGATGTTGGAGAAGACTCTTGAGAGTCCAAGAGACTCTGCAAGGAGATCCAACCAGTCTATCCTAAAGGAGATCAGTTCTGGGTGTTCATTGGAAAGACTGATGTTGAGGCTGAAACTCCAATATTTTGGCCACCTGATGCTAAGAGGTGACTCATTTGAAAAGACCCTGATGCTGGGAAACATTGAGGACAGTAGGAGAAGGGGATGACAGAGGATGAGATGATTGAATGGCATCACCAACTCAATGGACATGGGTTTGGGTAAACTGGGAGTTGGTGATGAACAGAGAGGCCTAGCATGCTGTAGTCCATGGGGTTGCAAAGAGTCGGACATGACTGAGCGACTGAACTGAACTGATCCACCATTGTAGTATCATACAGAGTAATTTCACCACCCTAAAAATCCCTGTGTTCTGTCTATTCATGTCTCTCCCTTTGCTCCCACTCAGACTCTGGCAACCACTGATCTTTTTTATTGTCTAAATAGTTTTGCCTTTTCTGGAAGGCCATGTAGTTAGGATTATACAATATATAAGCTATTCAGATTGGCTTCTTTCACTTAGTAACATGCATTTATATTTCCTCTACGTTGTCATGGCTTAATAGCATATTTATTTTTATTGTTGAATAGTATTCCTTTGTTTGGAGTTACAAAAGTTCATTTATCCAACCATGTACTGAGAGATATCTTGGTTGTTTTCAAGTTTTGACAATGTTAACTGAAAATAAAAATGCACAACGTGAGAGTTATGAGTTAGGTTTTATTTGAGGCAAAATGAGAACTATAGACCAGGAGACAGCATTTCAGATAGCTCTGAGAAACTGCTCCAAAGAGGTAGGAGGGAAAGTCAGTATACATGTGATTTGGGTGAAAGGGGAGTATGTGCAATGAAGCACATTTTTTTGCAGAAAGTTTCTGCTGTTCTCATGAAGATTACTGCTAGTCATGAGGAGAAGACTTACCATGAAGCATTTTAATACTTTTCTAGGTATGAGGAGATGCAAGAATCAGGCTCATAAAATCACCTCCTGAAAATATCTAACTATCTGAAGACCTGTTCTGCTAGTTTTTCCCAGAGCACAGAGTGCTTCATTCCTGATCTCTACCCTGAATTCCTTTCAGAGAGTGATAGAAGGTCAGCAGCTATAGCAGCTCATAGTTTGATCATTACAGAGGCAGATGGCAAGTGCCAGTTTGTAGGTGACAACAATTATGAACAAAGTGGCTGAACTAATAAATGTTTTTATCTGGTCATGAATTTTCAATGCTTTAGTAAATACCAAGGGTCAAAATTGTTGGATCATATGGTATGGGTATGTTTAGTTTTGTAAGAAACTATCAAGCTGTCTTCCAAAATAGTGGTACCAATTTTGGAGACTTTCCAAATGTTCCACATCCTGGCCAGCATTTAGTGTTCTCCATGTTCCAGATTTTAGCCATTGTCTTAGATGTGCAGTGGTATCTCATTCTTTTTTTTTTAAATTTGAATTTCTCTGATGACATATATGATGTAAGGCATCTTTTCATGTGCTTACTTGCCATCTTTATCTCCTCTTTGATGAAGTGTTAAGGTCTTTGGCCCATTTTTCAATCAGATTGTTAGTTTTCTTTTTTATTGAAGTATAATTGATTCCCACTATTGTATTAGTTTTAGGTGTATAGAAAAATGATTCAATATATATATATATATATATTTTTCCTTTTTCAGATTATTACATTATAGGTTATCACAAGGTACTGAATACAGTTCTCTCGGTGTTATAGAGTAAATGCTTGTTGCTTATCTATTTTATATATAGTAATGTGTATCTGTCAACCCCAATCTTCTAGTTTATCTCTCCCCACTCCTTTCCTCTTTGGTAACCATAAGTCTGATTTCTATGTCTGTAAGCCTGTTTCTGTATTGTAAATAAGTTAATTATTACTATATTTTTATTTCACTTATAAATGATATCATATAGTATTTATATTTCTGTCTGAGTGAACTCAGTATAATAACCGCAGGTCCATCTGTGTTGCTGCAAATGGCAGTATTTCATTCTTTTTTATGTTTAGTATTATTCTGTTTGTATATTTGTGTGTGTGTATGTATATATGTATGTATGTGTGTATGTGTGTGTGTATGCATGTATAATTTTCTTTTTTTTTTTTAAGGATTTTTGCATGTTTATTCTTTTTTTTTTTTTTTCCAGAACTGATTTCCTTTATTTTTTTTCCGTGGGTTTTGTCATACATTGATATGAATCAGCCATAGATTTACACGTATTTCCCATCCCGATCCCCCCTACCTCCGACCTCCCTCTCACCGAATTCCCTCTGGGTCTTCCCAGTGCACCAGGCCCGAGCACTTGTCTCATGCATCCCACCTGGGCTGGTGATCTGGTTCACTATAGATAATATATGAACATGCTGTTCTCTCGAAACATCCCACCCTCGCCTTCTCCCACAGGAGTCCAAAAGTCTGTTCTGTACATCTGTGTCTCTTTTTCTGTTTTGCATATAGGGTTATCATTACCATCTTTCTAAATTCCATATATATGTGTTAGTATGCTGTAATTGGTCTTTATCTTTCTGGCTTACTTCACTCTGTATAATGGGCTCCAGTTTCATCCATCTCATTAGAACTGATTCAAATGAATTCTTTTTAATGGCTGAGTAATATTCCATGGTGTATATGTACCACAGCTTCCTTATCCATTCGTCTGCTGATGGGCATCTAGGTTGCTTCCATGTCCTGGCTATTATAAACAGTGCTGCGATGAACATTGGGGTGCACGTGTCTCTTTCAGATCTGGTTTCCTCAGTGTGTATGCCCAGAAGTGGTATTGCTGGGTCATATGGCAGTTCTATTTCCAGTTTTTTAAGAAATCTCCACACTGTTCTCCATAGTGGCTGTACTAGTTTGCATTCCCACCAACAGTGTAAGAGGGTTCCCTTTTCTCCACACCCTCTCCAGCATTTATTGCTTGTAGACTTTTGGATAGCAGCCATAGTCATGGGTATTTTGATAGGGATTACATTAACAAGGTAAGAGAAACCCAAGTAAGACAGTAGGTGTTGTGAGAGGGCATCAAAGGGCAGACACATTGAAACCATAATCACAGAAAACTAGCCAATCTGATCACACGGACCACAACCTTGTCTAACTCTGTGAAACTAAGCCATGCCATGTGGGGCCACCCAAGATGAATGGGTCTTGGTGGAGAGGTCTGACAGAATGTGGTCCACTAGAGAAGGGAATGGCAAACCACTTCAGTATCCTTGCCTTGAGAACCCCATGAACAGTATGAAAAGGCAAAACGATAGGATACTGAAAGAGGAACTCCCCAGATCCTTAGGTGCCCAATATGCTACTGGAGATCAGTGGAGAAATAACTCCAGAAGAATGAAGGGATGGAGTCAAAGCAAAAACAACACCCAGCTGTGGATGTGACTGGTGATAGGAGCAAGGTTTGATGCTGTAAAGAGCAATATTGCATAGGAACCTGGAATGTTAGGTCCATGAATCAAGGCAAATTGAAAGAGGTCAAACAGGAGATGGCAAGAGTGAATGTCAACATTCTAGGTATCAGTGAACTAAAATGGACAGGAATAGGTGAATTTAACTCAGATGACCATTATATCTACTACTGTGGGCAGGAATCCCTTAGAAGAAATGGAGTAGCCATCATGGTCAACAAAAGAGTCCGAAGTACAGTACTTGGATGCAGTCTCAAAAATGACAGAATGTTCTCTGTTCATTTCCAAGGCAAACCATTCAATATCATGGTAATCCAAGTCTATGCCCCAACCAGTAACACTGAAAAAACTGAAGTTGAACTGTTCTATGAAGACCTACAAGAACTTTTAGAACTAACACCCAGAGAAGATGTTCTTTTCATTATAGGGGACTGGAAGGCAAACGAAGGAAGTCAAGAAACACCTGGAGTAACAGGCAATTTGGCCTTGGAGTATGGAATGAAGCAGGGCAAAGGCTAATAGAGTTTTGCCAAGAGAACGCACTGGTCATAGCAAACACCCTCTTCCAACAACACAAGACAAGACTCTACACATGGACATCACCAGATGGTCAATACCAAAATCAGATTGGTTGTATTCTTTTCAGCCAAAGATGGAGACACTCTATACAGTCAGCAAAAACAAGACTGGGAGCTGACTGTGTCTCAGATCATGAACTCCTTATTGTCAAAATCAGACTTAAATTGAAGAAAGTTAGGGAAAACCACTAGACCTTCAGGTGTGACCTAAATCAAATCCTTTATGACTATACAGTGGAAGTGAGAAATAGATTTAAGGGACTAGATCTGATAGACAGAGTGCCTGATGAACTATGGGTGGAGGTTCGTGACATTGTACAGGAGACAGGAATCAAGACCATCCCCATGGGAAAAAGATGCAAAAAGGCAAAACGGTTGTTTGAGGAGGACTTACAAATACCTGTGAAAAGAAGAGAAGCAAAAAACAAAGGAGAAAAGGAAAGATATTCCCATTTGAATGCAGAGTTCCAAAGAATACCAAGGAGAGATATGAAAGCCTTACTCAGTGATCAGTGCAAAGAAATAGAGGAAAACAACAGAATGGGAAAGACTAGAGATCTCTTCAAGAAAATTAGAGATACCAAGGGAACATTTCAGGCAAAGATGGGTTCGATAAAGGACAGAAATGGTATGGACCTAACAGAAGCAGAAGATAAGAGGTGGCAAGAATACAAAGAAGAACTGTAGAAAAAAGATCTTCATGACCTAGATAATCACGATGGTGTGATCACTCACCTAGAGCCAGACATCCTGGAATGTGAAGTCAAGTGGGCCTCAGGAAGCATCACTACGAACAAAGCTAGTGGAGGTGATGGAATTCCAGTTGAGCTATTTCAAATCCTGAAAGATGATGCTGTGAATGTGCTGCCCTGAATATGCCAGCAAATTTGGAAAACTCAGCAGTGGCCACAGGACTGGAAAAGGTCAGTTTTCATTCAAATCCCAAAGAAAGGCAATCACAAAGAATGCTCAAACTACTGCATAATTGTACTCATCTCAGATGCTAGTAGAATAATGCTCAAAATTCTCCACGCCAGGCTTCAGCATTACGTGAACCGTGAACTCCCAGATGTTCAAGCTGGATTTAGAAAAGGCAGAGGAACCAGAGATCAAATTCCCAACATCCGTTAAATCAACAAAAAAGCAAGAGAGTTCCAGAAAAACATCTATTTCTGCTTTATTAACTATGCCAAAGCCTTTGACTGTGTGGATCACAGTAAACTGTGGAAAATTCTGAAAGAGATAGGAATACCAGACTACCTGACCTGCCTCTTGAGAAACCTGTATGCACGTCAGGAAGCAACAGTTAGAACTGGACATGGAACAACAGACTGGTTCCAAGTAGGAAAAAGAGTACGTCAAGGCTATGTATTGTGACCCTGCTTATTTAACTTATATGCAGAGTACATCGTGAGAAACGCTGGCCTGAGGAAGCACAAGCTGGAATCAAGATTGCCAGGGAAAATATCAATAACCTCAGGTATGCAGATGACACCACCCTTATGGCAGAAAGTGAAGAGGAACTAAAAAATCTCTTGATGAAAGTGAAAGAGGAGAGTGAAAAAGTTGACTTAAAGCTTAACATTCAGAAAACTAAGATCATGGTATCTGGTCCCATCACATCATGGGTCCCATCCCATCACACCACATAGATGGGGAAACAGTGGAAATGGTGTCAGACTTTATTTTTCTGGGCTCCAAAATCACTGCAGATGGTGATTGCAGCCATGAAATTAAAAGATGCTTACTCCTTGGAAGGAATGTTATGACCAACCTAGACAGCATATTAAAAAGCAGAGACATTACTTTGCCAACAAAGGTCCATCTAGTCAAAGCTATGGTTTTTCCAGTGGTCATGTATGGATGTGAGAGCTGGACTGTGAAGAAAGCTGAACACCGAAAAATTGATTCTTTTGAACTTTGTTGTTGAAGAAGACTCTTGAGAGTCCCTTGGACTGCAAGGAGATCCAACCAGTCCATCCTGAAGGAGATCAGTCCTGGGTGTTCATTGGAAGGACTGATACTGAAGCTGAAACTCCAATACTTTGGCCACTTCATGCAAAGAGTTGACTCATTGGAAAAGACCCTGATGTTGGGAGGGATTGGGGGCAGGAGGAGAAGGGGACGACAGAGGATGACATGGCTGGATGGCATCACTGACTCGATGGATATGAGTTTTAGTAAACTCCAGGAGTTGGTGATGGATAGGGAGGCCTGGCGTGCTGTGATTCATGGGGTTGCAAAGAGTCGGGCACGACTGAGTGACTGAACTGACTGACTGATATTAGCTGTGTAGATTATTTTGGGTAGTATGGCCGTTTTAGAGTTGTTTGTTTCTTATCATTGATATTTAAGTGTTGTTTGTATATCTTGGATAACAGTCTTTTATCAGATGGATCTTTTGCAAATCTTTCTCCAAGTCTGTGGCTTGTGTTTTCATTCTCTTGATGTTATCTTTCACAGAAGTGAATTTTTAATTTTAATGAAGTCCAATTTGTCAGTTATTTCTTTCATGGGTCAAGCCTTTGGTATTTTATCTAAAAAGCCTTCGCCATACCCAGGGTCATTTATGTTTTTTCCTATGTTATCTTTTAGAAGTTTTACAGTTTTGGCAGCCGTCGTGCAGGGAGGCTGGCGGAGGCGGGGCCGCGGCCGCCCCTTCCCCTGAGAGGCACCCCAGCGGCGGCGGCGGCCCAGCCTCTTCTCTCCTCGCACAGCCAGGCGGCTCCGCTCGAGACCCGCGTCGCCATGGCCGCGGTTCCCGAGGTGTTGCAGCAGCAGGAGGAGGACCGCAGCAAGCTGAGATCTGTGTCAGTGGACCTGAATGTTGATCCCTCGCTTCAGATTGACATACCTGATGCACTCAGTGAGAGAGATAAAGTCAAATTTACAGTGCACACCAAGACCACACTGCCCACGTTTCAGAGCCCAGAGTTTTCTGTTACAAGGCAACATGAAGACTTTGTGTGGCTACATGACACTCTTATTGAAACTACAGACTACGCTGGGCTTATTATCCCGCCAGCGCCCACCAAGCCCGACTTCGATGGCCCTCGAGAGAAGATGCAGAAGCTGGGAGAGGGTGAAGGGTCGATGACCAAAGAAGAGTTTGCCAAGATGAAGCAGGAGCTAGAAGCTGAGTACCTTGCTGTCTTCAAGAAGACTGTGTCTTCACACGAAGTCTTTCTTCAACGGCTCTCTTCTCACCCTGTTCTCAGTAAAGATCGCAACTTCCATGTTTTTTTGGAATATGATCAAGATCTAAGTGTCAGGCGGAAAAATACCAAAGAGATGTTTGGTGGCTTTTTTAAAAGTGTGGTGAAAAGTGCTGATGAAGTTCTTTTTTCAGGAGTTAAGGAGGTAGATGACTTTTTTGAGCAAGAGAAGACTTTCCTCATCAACTATTACAACAGGATCAAGGATTCCTGTGCAAAGGCTGACAGGATGACCAGATCTCATAAAAGTGTCGCAGACGATTATATCCACACCGCAGCCTGCTTGCATAGCCTGGCTTTAGAGGAGCCTACAGTCATCAAGAAGTACCTGTTGAAGGTGGCTGAGCTGTTTGAAAAACTTAGGAAAGTGGAGAGTCGAGTCTCCTCAGATGAAGACCTGAAGCTGACGGAGCTCCTGCGCTACTACATGCTCAACATAGAGGCTGCCAAGGATCTCTTATACCGA